>NC_092240.1:23621813-23764313 GCF_036320965.1 Panulirus ornatus
ATCTAGTTATTACTCTTACCTTCTGAGTGGTTATTATGGGTTCCCGTATGGTGTGTGATATGTGCACTGTTTGGCCTGGCAGGTATGGGCCCTTCCTTGTAGGAGGAGGCCATTGGTGTTGGCTCTCACATTTTCAAGGAGATGACCCCCGTGTCCAGCCCTGGAGTGAAATGTAAAGACACGCTTCAGTCGCTACGCTGGTATCATATATGAGGTTGTGAGGTAATGGTGTGGGTGTCTTGTGTGGCGTGTGGAATGCTCACAAAAAACTCATTCCACCATCTCGGGACCTGATCTGCTTACCACAGATTTATTCTTATTGGTTCTGTACTGTCGTACTTTGTCATGTAATTGTCAGTGTTAGAAGGTGGGGATGTGTTAGGTGAGGAGGTGTTAGTAGTTGGGAAGTTAAAGGAGATGGAGAGGTGTTAGGAGGGAGTGAGGTGTTGGGAGTTGGGACGATGTTATTTGGTGGGAAGGTGTTAGATGAGGTTGCTGGTATGATGGAGGGAGGTGTTAAATGGTGCGGATGTGTTAGGAGCTGGAGACTTGTTAGAAGGCGGGGAGGTGTTAGTAGGTGACGAGATGTTAGGAGATGATAGGCATAAGGAGGAAGGGAGGTATTAGATGGCGGGGAAGTGTTAGCAGGTGAGGCATTGTTAGAAGACTGACCGAGTGACTGTCTTGGCCAGAGCACGTTCATTGTGATTACCTTGTGTGTCTGTCGGCTGAGGTACTGTGTCCTGGTATGTGTGACTGTGTGCATACCACGTAACTCTACAGTTACCTGTGTCGTACGTACATTATCGTAACATTTTCTGAGAGTTTCTGATATCTTCCGTTACCACAGACAGCCTCGACAGGACCCGAATGGTCTGTTGCTGTTTGAATTCCATTTACTACATGCCAGAAGAACATTTATTGTATCCTTTGCGTGTGTTTAGACTGGTCGTTACCTGCTGGTGTGCTGGTCCGGCGTGGCGTCGAGGAGCCCCGAGCCGGACATCCGTCACCACCACAGTCGTCGCGTGCCCTCCGCACTGGCTCCACGTTGTTACACACATTATGGGGAGCGCCGGGCCTGGCGGGGCGGGGCGGGGCGGGGTCACCCTTGACATTCACATTCTGACGCCGGCCACGACGCGGGAATTGCTAAGAAAAACATCTTGTTAAAAGTCAGCGGGTCATCCCCACCCCTCCATTATTACTGTCTTAAGTACCCTGCCTGGGAGCACTATCCTCCCTGTACTGGTATGTACGTGTCCCAGCCCCTCCACACTGGTACATGTCCCAGTCCCTACACACCGATACGTGTCCCAGCCCCTCCACACTGGTACATGTCCCAGTCCCTACACACCGATACGTGTCCCTAGCCCCTCCACACTGGTATATGCTCCTCGCCTTCCCTGGTAATGCCCTCACCCCTCACATGCCCTACCCTGCCCCATAGTACAGGCTCAGCATACTCCTCCCCCTACCCCAAGCAGTAACCAGTCCAGTGTTGCGGCTAGATGCTGTGCTGGTGGCCTTCCCCCTCTCTCTTCTAAGCCCCTCACAGTCCAGCAGACCTACAGACGTCGACGTCAGAAGTGGGGGAGGTGCGGGGTTTGGGGGGGGTGATAATGGTTCTACCTCCCTGATTTTGGGGTAGTGCGTCCCCTCCACGACGGAGAGGAACCTAGGCGAGTGTGGTACAGTTGTTCGGTAGTGTCCCTGTGGTGGTGTGGGCGAGACATCGCCACCAGGTTGCTGCAGGCTGCGTTCCCTGTGAGGCAAGGTCTTCCCACAACCAGTTCATCGGGACGCTGGCAGACTTGCCTTCCGCGAACGCAGTTACGTGTGGTCAAGATGCACCAGCGCCGCCTAGGCCCGGGTTGGTGTGCGTCCTACCGCCCGTAACTACGGCACCGCTGGGTGTGTGCTGCACGTAGCGCGGGTGCCGAGACGAAATGCGGAAGGTAAGAACATGAATGGCAAAAACGATCGAGAGCTACGAAAAAGTGGTTTGTCCCGGTCCTTATGTGATTGGTCAGTGCGTTGGATGGCTGGTCAGGCGGAACCAGCCCAGTAATTGCCCCCTCTGGTGATGTACCCGTGTGTCCGTGAGTGTTTCCTTCCGTGTCTGTGAATGTTTCCTTCCGTGTCCGTGAGTGTTTCCTTCCGTGTCTGTGAATGTTTCCTTCCTTGTCCGTGAATGTTTCCTTCCGTGTCCGTGAATGTTTCCTTCCGTGTCCGTGAATGTTTCCTTCCGTCTCTGTGAATGTTTCCTTCCGTGTCCGTGAATGTTTCCTTCCGTGTCTGTGAATGTTTCCTTCCGTGTCTGTGAATGTTTCCTTCCGTGTTCGTGAATGTTTCCTTCCGTGTCCGTGAATGTTTCCTTCCGTGTCCGTGAGTGTTTCCTTCCGTGTCTGTGAATGTTTCCTTCCGTGTCCGTGAATGTTTCCTTCCGTGTCTGTGAATGTTTCCTTCCGTGTTCGTGAATGTTTCCTTCCGTGTCTGTGAATGTTTCCTTCCGTGTCCGTGAATGTTTCCTTCTGTGTCTGTGAATGTTTCCTTCCGTGTCTGTGAATGTTTCCTTCCGTGTCCGTGAATGTTTCCTTCCGTGTCCGTGAATGTTTCCTTCTGTGTCTGTGAATGTTTCCTTCCGTGTCTGTGAATGTTTCCTTCCGTGTCCGTGAATGTTTCCTTCTGTGTCTGTGAATGTTTCCTTCCGTGTTCGTGAATGTTTCCTTCCGTGTCTGTGAATGTTTCCTTCCGTGTCTGTGAATGTTTCCTTCCGTGTCTGTGAATGTTTCCTTCCGTGTCCGTGAATGTTTCCTTCCGTGTCTGTGAATGTTTCCTTCCGTGTCCGTGAATGTTTCCTTCTGTGTCTGTGAATGTTTCCTTCCGTGTTCGTGAATGTTTCCTTCCGTGTCCGTGAGTGTGTCCTTCCGTGTCCGTGAGTTTGTTTACCAACGCCCATTACGTCCTTGTGGTCATTGCGTGTTTCCCCTCAAGTCTTTGGTGTCTGTGTGTGTGTCTGTCCCTCGGCCTTAAGTGTCCTTATGTCCGTGAGTGTTTCCATTGTCCTTGGTGGCCGTGCGTGTGTTTCCTTAGGTCCTTAACGACCTTGTGTCCTTGAGTATTCCCCTCCGTCCTCGGCGTCCGTGTTTCTGATCCCTGGGTGTCTGGCGTCCGTCAGTTCACTGCAGTACACGGGCTGGGCGGGCGTGCCAGCCACGGTCACCCTGTGTGTTGGGACTTGTGTCCAGGTAGTGACTGCCACTCCCCCCCCCCCCCACACACACACACACACCACCACCGCCTACCCCCTCCATCCAGCATTACCCCCCCTCTACCTCATTATGTATGCAGGGAGTGGTAACGATACGAGTCATTTGGTTATTGTGAGGGAAACTGTTTAAAGATGCCACCGTGTGATGAGAGGAAGGAGTTCTCTCTCTCTCTCTCTCTCTCTCTCTCTCTCTCTCTCTCTCTCTCTCTCTCTCTCTAGATAAGAGACTAGTGTAGTGGTTAACTCTACCTGGGAACGAAACAGAAACATATCACCAAGGAATATGTACGAGTGACTCACAAAGACACTGTAGGTACAGATGGCAGCACCAGCAGTGACACACACCAGCTACAGTAACGTACACAAGGAAGTTATCTGTATGGTCGAGTCGCTCCCTCCCTGATGACCCTCATCATTGCCAACTATGGAGGAGGCGTTGGGGGCCGGAAGGAAACAGTGTAATCCAACAAGCAACGCATGCGGTGGGTGCCACGCGCTAACCACTCCATTCTGGCAACACCTCACCCTCAGTTTGCATAGATACTGCTTTTTCATGTTCTTTCATATGTTAGTGTCAGTTTATATTGTTCCATGTGTGACATTAAACATTCCTGGAGGAAATGACTACGTAGTGGTGGTAAGGTATTTTTAAGCAACGGTTCCATTTTGATGAATTATTTGACGTGTGTGTGTGTGTGTGTGTGTGTGTGTGTGTGTGTGTGTGTGTGTGTGTGTGTGTTTTGCACCATCCTTGAGGTAGGTAGGTAGGTGGTGGTGGCGGGGTGCTCGCTGGGGGTCTGGTTCGTTGGCTGTGGTCAGACTGGAAGCAACGCCATAATTGATTTCCATGACTTGTTGTTCGTGGAGCTCTTGCTCGCCCACAGGGGACAGGAACCCAGGGGGCGCGAGTCCTCCAGTGTGGTGGTCTCCACCGGTGTGTTGGGGGAGGGACGGTGTACGGCATACCAGGGTATTACTACGGCCAGGAGGGTGAAACGTCTTGGGTCGTAGACGGTGTCACGTCTCTTTGGGTGTGGGGAGGTTGTCCCCGGGTGGTGAGCGGCAGAGGATGCGAGTCGATCCGTGGAGTTACAGGAAGGTAACGAGACAGCCTTACCAGCCAGCCAGCCAGTCAGGGAGTGAGGAAAAGTATGTGGTCGGGTTATATCACACCGTCACAGACGTAGTGTGACTGCTGGTTTCCATGGTAACTTTACGTCACGCCGGCACAGCCGTGGTGTGACTCCTGGTTACTCTGGTAACATTGCGTTACACCGTGACAGCCGTGGTGTGACTGCTGGTTACTTTGGTAACGTTACGTCACGCCGTCACCCGTAGTGTGACTGCTGGTTACTCTGGTAACGTTACGTCACACCGTCACAGCCGTGGTGTGACTTCTGGTTACTCTGGTAACATTACGTCACACCGTCACAGTCGTGGTGTGACTGCTGGTTAGTCTGGTAACGTTACGTCACACCGTCACAGTAGTGGTGTGACTGCTGGTTACTCTGGTAACGTTACGTCACACCGTCACAGCCGTGGTGTGACTGGTGGTTACTCTGGTAACGTTACGTCACACCGTCACAGCCGTGGTGTGACTGCTGGTTACTCTGGTAACGTTACGTCACACCGCCACAGCCGTGGTGTGACTGCTGGTTACTTTGGTAACGTTACGTCACACCGCCACCTGTAGTCTGGTTACTCTGGTAACGTTACGTCACACCGACACATCCGTGATGTGACTGCTAGTTACTTTGTTAACGTTATGTCACACCGTCACCTGTAGTCTGGTTACTCTGGTAACGTTACGTCACACGGACACATCCGTGATGTGACCGCTTGGTCGTCACATTGTATTCAGTGCACGTCTGCTGTTGCTGCTCAAGATGGAACCTCACGTTTCCTGTGTGGCAGAACCCCCACCAAACCCACCCACGACCAGGAAAACATGATGTGGTGGTGTGGTTGAGGGTGGTGGTGGTGTGGTTGAGGGTGGTGGTGGTGTGGTGGAGGGTGGTGGATCACGCCACACCAGCAGGCACGTACTGCACCACATGACCACAGGATGGTGGTGGCAGATGGGTGCTCATCCTGGGGTGTGTGGTGTGGGTGTGGTGGTATGAGCCAGCGGGCGGGGTAGGCCTGGGTTAACACACACGGTTGCAGTCATCGGCTGGTCCAACAAGAGAAGTGAATCGCAGGATCTAGAAAGGCAATAATTTAAAGACTATATGCGAAAGGCGATCACTGGATCAAACCCATGAGCACGACGATACGACCCTTGAGCACGACGATACGACCCTCAGCACGACGATACGACCCTTGAGCACGACGATACGACCCTCAGCACGACGATACGACCCTTGAGCACGACGATACGACTCTCAGAACGACGATACGACCATTGAGCACGACGATACGACCCTCAGCACGACGATACGACCCTTGAGCACGACGATACGACCCTCAGCACGACGATACGACCATTGAGCACGACGATACGACCCTCAGCACGACGGAACGACCCTCAGCACGATGGCACGATGCTTAACCCGACATTTGGGGGTCAGGTTAAAAAGCCCAAGCCGTGATATCCACGGGTCGTCCCGTCACGCACTGCCACTAGGGAGCAGAATAGTTCACTTAAGTATAGTCTCTCTCTCTCTCTCTCTCTCTCTCTCTCTCTCTCTCTCTCTCTCTCTCTCTCTCTCTCTCTCTCACAGTTCCTCCGGTACAGAGAGACATACATTCAGTGAGAAAAACACAGATGTTGACACCGTCAGTCGTACGTTTGCTTCGGTGGAGGGCTGTGGTTTGCTTGCCCCTGCAGCTTACTGCACAGCCAACCTGCCCTGTTGAGGACCTGGTGTCTCCTGCTCCTGCGGTGTGTGTATGTTCTGCAGAACCTTGCCTTCTGTGGAACACTCGTCAGGATACTCGACGTTTCCCTCGTTCAAGACGTCTCGTGAGCCTCCCTCGAGTGTTCTGTATGTTTGTCGGGAGTAAAGTTGACGGGCTTGAGGCTCATGCCAAATATATTCTCTGAATTTTACAATAAGATCTTTCCTACTTTGTTGATTAAGGGTCATTTATAGTTAGGTGGCTGTAGGTGGCATGAAATGACACTGACGACTTTAAAGGAGACAGTAAGGTGGATAGCTGGGCAAGAACTTGGCCAGTTGAATATAATAGTGTGTGTGTGTGTGTGTGTGTGTGTGTGTGTGTGTGTTGCCGTAAAAGAGGTGAGTTAGCAGAGCTGGGTCAGACCTTGCTGAAGGATGATGCTAGTTGACAGGCCGCATGAAGCGAGACTGACTTGTTGTAGTGTTGACAGAATATGCCCGTTGACAGTAGAGTGCAGGAGACATGTTGGGTAGTAACGCCAAGTGGACAAGATGAATGGCCCGGTGTGAAGATAGGTGTGAGATGCAGTTGTCAGGCCAGAGAGAGAGAGAGAGTCATGCTGGGGGAGGGAAACACTTAGAGTAACATGAACTGACGTGACGTTGGTGCGGTACAGAAGCCAGAGGTCTGGATGATATATGACAAGCCAACTGTTAGGGTGATGTGACTGTGTTGAGGACATGGCTGGCTTGGTTCTAGAGTTTACCCCAGTTGAAGTAGCGAAGGAGTAAGGCAGTAATGCAAGGTTTACCAGGGGTGAAGCTGGGGGATAAGGTAGTAGTATAGGTGTTACCATGGGTGAGGCAAGGGGATAAGCATTTGGTAGCAGACGTTAATAACAGCAATGAAGGCATCGTGAGTGTGGCGAGAATGAACGTGTGGCGAGGTTCAGAGAGGGAGATCGAGCGGTGAACAAATATGTAATATTCAAACATTATTGCTCAAGGGATTCAGATCAAATTGTCATGGATTCCCTCTCATCTAGGCCTCCGTGAGCATGACAAAACTGATTCTTTAGCCAAACTTGCACTTAGTAATGTTGAAAACAACAATGGGTTGTCAGTCAGAAGCATTATGATTGTAATTAAAAAGGAACTAACTGACCTCTTTGAAGCACGAAGACGAATTCAGATAAGCATAAGTAGAAACATTTTCCATCACAGTGAAATGTGTAAAGTAAAACATGTATATGGAGAAAGTGATAAGATCAGCAGATTACATGTAACTGCCACAGTAAGGCTAGGCTATACGTACTATTGGCGCTTTGGCCTAACTGGAGATGTTAACCATGTGAATTGTAGTAAAGTTTGTGGTCAAAGATTTGGACATGAACAATTAAATCTTAGAATGTGAAAAAATAGAGCCTTTTAGGTATAGATCCAAACAAACCCTGTAAGAAATGTCACAACACCTTATTGTTAATAACAAGATAACTGAAATTTTAAGTTTGTATTCACTTTTAGCATCTAGTCGGTAAAACTTACCATATGAAACTGTGTAATGTATGTACTGAAATACAAATTGTAACATCTTATGTAATATCAACCCACTGGGGTCTGAGTAAGACCCTGTGTGACCCCTGTAATCCTTTTGCGCTACCGCTCACAGGATGAGCTTGGGGCGCAAAATAAACTTGCCGGGGACACCGTCACAAATCAAATTAGAGTTGGAGGGTGACGGTGAGAGCGGCCGAGGTGTGGTAGGACTGAGGAGAGTTGGATTATAGAGCAAGACCAGAGTGGCAGGAGGAGGAGGGCGGGCTGGCTGGGCGCAGGACAAGTTGGACCAGTCAGGCTACAGGGAGCGGCGGCGCCCACCTCCGCCACCCTGAATGCTGATCATCCCACACACCTGACTTGTTTGAGGTGGTGGTGGTGGTGGTCTGTGTCGAGGCAGGTGTGTGTGTGTGCGCGCGTGCACACCCGCCGCGGTGTCACCTTCGTATGCCTACCTCACGGCTGTGCACTTGACAATTATGTCCGTACGAGGGAGGCGCCTGACCATTCTCCTGCAACGCCTATACTTCGAAAGGCTTGGGTTTTGATGAGGTATATGGACGGGGGAGTCAGCGTTGGGTGGAAGTGTCTCTCCCCCGACCCGGCTGACCTGATGTGGCACGTGTGGTCAAGGTTGGCAGTGCCTGGGAGACTGTGAGTGTTGGCGAGCCTGGGTGTGCAGGGAGGGTGCGGCCCGCCGGTGGTTGGTACTGGTGGCGGCCGTCAAGGACATACAAGGACGGACTGCAACACACGTCTTGTATTCCTGCTACAGGTGAGGGTGCTGCACCAGTGCCACACCCAGCAGCCACGCTACCCTCTCCCGTCGTTTCCTCATTCATACACACCTGGTAGTCACACCTCACGCCTGAACCACCTAATACCACGTGATGCCTGTATATCCTCACTGTTATCAGTGTTTTGAAGTTATCCTTGTAAGTAAATCACGTTAGGATCACTCGATGATGAATGATTGATCTCCATAAATTGAGCCTCCATGGATGATGTTGGTTGTGAAGATGGCCATGGAGCTGATGCATGTATGTGGCGCTGCTTTAGTGGCAGTCTGTAGGAGAGGTCTTTCTCAAGAGACTGGGTTGATAAATTTGTTGTGCACTCCATGCTCATCCTGTGAGCGGGTACTTATAACCAGTGGTGTGGGCACGATCTCTGAGGGCCTCGACATAAGCCATGTTTCCTGAGGGCCTACACTAAGACCACGTTCTCCAAAGGCCTCCACCAGGGTATATTTTTTGAGGACCTCCACTGAGGGTACGTTCTGTAAAGGCCTCCGTTAAGGACTGTTCTCCGAAGACCTCCACTAAGAGCACATTTTCCGAGGGCTTCCGCTAAAGAAAGGCACATTCTCTGAACGCCTTCACTGAGGGCACGGTCTCTAAAGGCTTCCACAGAGGGAACGTCCTTAGCAAGTCTCCCCTAAGGGCACATTTCCAAAGAGCCTTCATCTCCGGTACATCCAAGTAAACATGTCCACCCTCCCACCCAGCCCACTACGTGTGGCGCGGTCGTCCCCTGATGGTCCCCCCCTTGCTGCTGGTAAGTTCCACTGGTCCTCCTCCTCCTGCGAGTCCCCGGCTTTAGGGTTGGTCCCATCGCTACTGGTGCAGGACCAGACCAGCGGACGCAAAGTATTAAGACCTGAAGACCTTGACAGTTGAGCGCGACGCTCAAGAACCTGAGTTTATCGAGCAGTTATCTGTAACTCGTCCAGTTCAGGTGCCAGTGAACATGATCCGTGTATGGCGTAGTGGTGGTTCCCTTGGGTACGTTGCTGGTGTGTCATGTATGTTACTACTGGTACACACAGGTATGTTAGCAATACTTTTAGGATATACAGCACTGCCGACCCATAAGTGCTTATGACGAGGTTTTGCCTCATTTTCAGTGCGAGCGCGTAGCGCGCACCGTACGTACTGCTTGTTCTCTCCCGCAGCACACGTTGCATGGTTGTCTACCCTAGGCTCGTGTGGTATGGTCTCAAGCCATTTGTGTTATGTTGTGATGGTGTGGGTGAGCGGTCCTCGGGGGTTCCCCCCTGTAATCCTTTTGCGCTGCCGCTCACAAGGGCGAGCATGGGGTGCATGATAAACTTAGTCAGGGACACCGGCACAAATCATTCCATCGATCTTGTTTCACGTGGTTAAAACGGTCGATAGAAATTCTCTCTGTTTGGTGCGTCTTTATGGAGAGAGAGAGAGAGAGAGAGAGAGAGAGAGAGAGAGAGAGAGAGAGAGAGAGAGAGAGAGTCGGGCCCAAGGTGTGGCTGGGCCGGCCGAGGTCCCTCACGACTCTCAGGTGTCACTCCTTAAGCTGATGGTTACGTATGTCTTCCTGGGTGGCGAAGATGACGGGTGTCCCCGCCCACCCTCATGACCTCACCTCCCCCTAGTGTTGTTGGGCGTCCAGGTGGCAACAGCCTCTGATGTAAGCACACACACACACACACACACACACACACACACACACACAAGGAATGAGACCTCAGGAGAGTAAAACTCCCTCCCCTCCCGGTACACATACTTAATTACACACACTTCATGAAGTACTGATATTTTCTAATAGGATATTAGGTGCAGGGATGTGTGTGTGTGTGTGTGTGTGTGTGTGTGTGTGTGTGTGTGTGTGTGTGTGTGTGTGTGTGTGTGTGGGACAGACTTGGGGGTCAACATCGTCCCTAACCTGTCGCCGGAGTCCCACATTTGGAGCGTGATCAAGGAGACGAACTGTCTGCTGGCATGTGTAAGTTTCAGGTATATGGGTAAGGAAGTATATGGTGCAAAGGTGTTCATGTCCTACATTAAACCAGAATTGGAATGTACCACTCCAAGTTTGGTGGCGGCACTTGCAGAAGTAGAGAATTGATAGAGAGGGTCCAGAGGAGGACGACAGAGTTATCACCTGAAGTGAGAGAGGTGAGGTACAGGACCTCAGACTTGTCCACATTGTGGGCTGTGTGGGCCCGAGGACTGCGGCTTCTTGACAGTTTGGTCGACGACGAACGACTCAATCTTAGCAGCCAGGGCCCAGCCCGCCCGGGCTCTGGGGGGTGAAGACCACCCAGAAGATTTACTTCACCAGGAGTGTCCAAGTTTCAGAACTGGTTTGATAACAAGACAACAAGGAAAGATACAAACCATATCAATGAAATTGGTCAAGATACTTCTGAGGAAAGATAAAAAGAAGTGATTTTTTTAGGATAATTAATGAATGAGATAAACCAGGTTATGAGAGAGTGAGAGTGGAGAACCTACTGGCTTAAAGTGTTTTTTTTAGGATAGCAGAGACTGTACATGATGTGGGGTCCCACGAGTGTACGATTCCCTCCCTCCCCGTATAGCACATTTAAAGGTCGTTAGGTAATTGCCTCACCCCCTACACACACACACACACACACACACACACACACACACACACACACACACAGGCCAGTTAAAGAGGCACCATAACCACCTTGTGTAAGACCATCTAACTTTAGATTGTATTTCATGAGACGTCGTGTTGTGTCATCACGAACGTGTCAGACAATACATGATACACGTGTTACATAATGGTAACGGGTGGGGGGAGACAACGAAACGCGAGGCAACATTTCGTTTAAGCTTCCACATAACAACGTGTAGCGTAGGAGACTTAGTGAAGTTGATACGTAGTGTTGGGCAGGGGATGGGGGTGGGGTTGGGGGGTAAGTATTATGGTTAGGTAATGGCGCAGGGGGGAGGAGGAGAGGTTCACTGTTGAAGTGTTGCACGTGAGAGGTTGATGAGCAGTGATGGGTGGTTGATGAGTAGTGATGGGCGGTTGATGAATGGTGATGGGCGGTTGATGAGTAGTGATAGGCGGTGGTTCATGAGTAGTGATGAGTGGTTGATGAGTAGTGATGGGCGGTGGTTCATGAGTAGTGATGGGTGGTGGCTCATGAGCAGTGATGGGCGGTTGACGAGGTGACGTGCGCCTCCCGGGGCGGTACTGAACTGTACGTAGTCACCGTGCCTGCCCACGGTTGTGTGAAGATGTCTCACACTACGGCGGTGGTGGATGTACCCGGTACTGCTGGTGACTGTACCGGTGATGGATGTACCCGGTACTGCGGGTGACTGTACCGGTGGTGGATGTACCCGGCACTGCAGGTGACTGTACCGGTGATGGATGTACCCGGTACTGTACCGGTGGTGGATGTACCCGGTACTGCTGGTGACTGTACCGGTGGTAGATGTACCCGGTACTGCTGGTGACTGTACCTGTGGTGACGTAGGCATCGAACCATCTCGGGGAAGTACCAGAGGTTGTGGTGACGTAACCCAGGCAGAGGTTTTAGGTAAAGAGTGTCACGCTGTGGCCGAAGTAGGAAAGAGGGAGTCACCAGACCGGCCGCCAACGCTCCGAGGTGGGTGGGTGCTTCATGACACGGCCAGGAGGTGCAGTCAGCCATCCCACGAGCACAGAAGGTAAGGTTCTGACAGGGGGAGAGGGGATGAGGCAGCAACAGCAGCAGCAGCAACAACACTGTCACGACGGAGAGGATGGGTAACCAGATGAGAGGTGGGAGACCCGGGCAGTGAATGTACAAGTGACCCCGCGAGACGTGTGGGCCATATACCTCGCAGGGATAGATAGGTAAACTCCGCTCTCGCTCCTCTCGAAGTAAATTTTCGCGAAACTTGTACATATTGGCACTAACCTGAACACACTTGATAACTCCTGGTCTTGTGTACATATGTATCTGGGACTCCCGCGCCGCTCAGGAAGCTGGCCACGTCCGCCGGGCGGGACCATGGTTCATAAAGTGTAGCGGTGATGTGTGTGGTTGTGGCAGTTGAGCAGCAAGTGTTAGGCGTCTTCGTTGTGGTAGTTGTATCGTGGGCGTGAAGGGTCATGGACATTGTCGTCGGGATGGCTGACGTCCAGAGCGTAAACAAGAAAATATGACTCGTGTTTGTCTGGGGAGTGTGGCCTCTGATGTGTGTATGTCTGGTGGGGTGGTGATGATTGTGTTAGGAGGGTGGCTCTTCAGTGCTTGTTAGGTCACTTTAAGTGTGTGGGTGTTTCCTGAAGGTTGGGGGATGTGCGAGTGGAGGTCGCTGAAGTGTGAGGCACGTGTAGGTTTTTTATATCTGAATGAGGGTTGGCGGCCAGTTCTGGAGTGGTTTGTGTGGGAGGATCTTGTGTTGTTGCAGCGAGTTTATTGGCGAGCATGTTCAGCTGGGGTTGTATTGGGATGATCATTGTTTGATTGTGAAGGAATTGCGTATATATATATATATATATATATATATATATATATATATATATATATATATATATATATATATATATTTTTTTTTTTTTTTTTTTTTTTTTTTTTTTATACTTTGTCGCTGTCTCCCGCGTTTGCGAGGTAGCGCAAGGAAACAGACGAAAGAAATGGCCCAACCCCCCCCCCCCCCCCCCATACACATGTATATACACACGTCCACACACGCAAATATACATACCTACACAGCTTTCCATGGTTTACCCCGGACGCTTCACATGCCTTGATTCAATCCACTGACAGCACGTCAACCCCTGTATACCACATCGCTCCAATTCACTCTATTCCTTGCCCTCCTTTCACCCTCCTGCATGTCCAGGCCCCGATCACACAAAATCCTTTTCACTCCATCTTTCCACCTCCAATTTGGTCTCCCTCTTCTCCTCGTTCCCTCCACCTCCGACACATATATCCTCTTGGTCAATCTTTCCTCACTCATTCTCTCCATGTGCCCAAACCATTTCAAAACACCCTCTTCTGCTCTCTCAACCACGCTCTTTTTATTTCCACACATCTCTCTTACCCTTACGTTACTTACTCGATCAAACCACCTCACACCACACATTGTCCTCAAACATCTCATTTCCAGCACATCCATCCTCCTACGCACAACTCTATCCATAGCCCACGCCTCGCAACCATACAACATTGTTGGAACTACTATTCCTTCAAACATACCCATTTTTGCTTTCCGGGATAATGTTCTCGACTTCCACACATTTTTCAAGGCTCCCAAAATTTTCGCCCCCTCCCCCACCCTATGATCCACTTCCGCTTCCATGGTTCCATCCGCTGACAGATCCACTCCCAGATATCTAAAACACTTCACTTCCTCCAGTTTTTCTCCATTCAAACTCACCTCCCAATTGACTTGACCCTCAACCCTACTGTACCTAATAACCTTGCTCTTATTCACATTTACTCTTAACTTTCTTCTTCCACACACTTTACCAAACTCCGTCACCAGCTTCTGCAGTTTCTCACATGAATCCGCCACCAGCGCTGTATCATCAGCGAACAACAACTGACTCACTTCCCAAGCTCTCTCATCCCCAACAGACTTCATACTTGCCCCTCTTTCCAAGACTCTTGCATTTACCTCCCTAACAACCCCATCCATAAACAAATTAAACAACCATGGAGACATCACACACCCCTGCCGCAAACCAACATTCACTGAGAACCAATCACTTTCCTCTCTTCCTACACGTACACATGCCTTACATCCTCGATAAAAACTTTTCACTGCTTCTAACAACTTGCCTCCCACACCATATATTCTTAATACCTTCCACAGAGCATCTCTATCAACTCTATCATATGCCTTCTCCAGATCCATAAATGCTACATACAAATCCATATGTGTGTGTGTGTGTGTGTGTGTGTGTGTGTGTGTGTGTGTGTGTGTGTGTGTGTGTGCACTAGGTCTTCGTAAGCTGATTATGGCTTGTTTGGCCTTCTTGTATCATTGATATTTTCAAGTGAAGCCTCAGTGTCTGTGGAAGGAAGCCATCTTTCCACGGGATTTTCACTCTTAGGCCAGCAGACCATTGCGTGCAGGAGAGAGAGAGACGCTGGCCTTGCGAGGGACGCTTGTATTTATGCCTCTCCGGGAAATCCGTCTTGGGATGAGCAGAAGATGAACCTGCCGGAGGTGTGGTCCATTATTTGTGGTCTGGCGTGGGGGACCGGCCCCTCACGCCTGCGAAGATTACTCTCTTCGTCTGTGATGCGAACTCCTGGTGTGACCTCCATGTTATACTGAGGACACTGGGTCATGTACGAGAAGTCTGAATTCTTGGATGGGTGGCCTCTCTCTCTCTCTCTCTCTCTCTCTCTCTCTCTCTCTCTCTCTCTCTCTCTCTCTCTCTCTCTCTCTCTCTCTCTCTCTCTCCGGGGTAGGCAATTGCCCATCTCTCCCTCGCCGGGAATGCGTCATGGAGAGGTTAGTGTCCCGTTCGTACATACGGACGGACGGACGGATGGATGGATGTTCCCCCTTGAAAGTGCGCGCCCATAGCCACGACCCTCGGCACGCCGGCCGGCCGTAGCGTATGTTGTGATGGTGTGGCAAGTTTTGTATTGTTTCTGTTGGGAGGACACGGCTTCAGCCCCCACACTGCTGGGGGAGTCGTGGTCGTCCACCTCGCCTCAGCATGAGACACACAGTGGCTGTCTCCACCCTGCGCCCGGCCACTGCCAGAAGGATACCTATAGAGTCTTAGTTTTCGACTTCAGTGGAGTTTCGATGACATAGATAGATAGATAGATAGATAGATAGATAGATGGATTGAAAGGATGTACTTGGGCTGTACAATAAGCTATGATGGCGATATCAGCGCAAATTACAGAAGACAGACAGACAGACAGACAGACAAGACAGACAGACAGACAGACAGACAGACAGACAGACAGACACACACACACACACACACACACACACACACACACACACACACACATATATATATATCTACCATGATGATATTAGTCATCCCAAGCCTTCACTGGCCACACCGAGTCTTCACGAGTCACCCCGAGTCTTGACAGGTCACCCCGAGCCTTGACAGGTCACCCTGAGCCTTCACAGGTCACCTCGAGCCTTCACAAGTCACCCTGGGCCTTCACAAGTCACCCTGAGCCTTCACAGGTCACCTCGAGCCTTCACAGGTCATCCCGAGCCTTCACAGGTCACCCTGGGCCTTCACAAGTCACCCTGAGCCTTCACAGGTCACCTCGAGCCTTCACAGGTCATCCCGAGCCTTCACAGGTCACCCTGGGCCTTCACAAGTCACCCTGAGCCTTCACAGGTCACCTCGAGCCTTCACAGGTCATCCCGAGCCTTCACAGGTCACCCTGGGCCTTCACAAGTCACCCTCAGCCTTCACAGGTTACCTCGAGCCTTCACAGGTCACCCTGAGCCTTCACAGGTCACCCTGAGTCTTCACAGGTCATCCCATTTTTTATCGTGTTGAGAGACGACAGCATTAGTGGAGGGTTTCTTGCTGTCGGGGGGGTGAGGCACGGTGAAGACCCACCTTGGCCAGAGGTGATTTACGAATGTCATGGACATTGAGGTCAGGGACTGGACCAGATCTTTGTCTTCGTTGTATACATGACCCTTGTGGAGCTTCCCCTGCATGCGTGCCTTGCTTGGTGGCTTGCGCTACGTGAGGCGTCCGTGGGGGGGGGGGGGGGGGGGGGGGGGGGGGGGGGGGGGGGGGGGGGGGGGGGGGG
Source organism: Panulirus ornatus (assembly GCF_036320965.1). Lineage (NCBI taxonomy): Eukaryota > Metazoa > Arthropoda > Malacostraca > Decapoda > Palinuridae > Panulirus > Panulirus ornatus. The sequence goes on from NC_092240.1 coordinate 23,638,036, forward strand.
GGGGGGGGGGGGGCTGTGCATGTCGTCGGGAGATGAATCACGTACCACGTTAGGCTGCTGGACTTTGTGTGTGAAGTCCACGAGGCGATACACCTTCAGGTGGGCCTAACACCACGGGAGGGTGTGATGCGCGGCATCGCATCTCCTGCCTGTGACGGAGGTAATGGCAATTGTCATGGTATTTTAAGCGTTCTTTTCCGGATCTCGAGGCTGAGGCCGACTTGGAAAACCAGTTTTTGACTGGTGAACATGTCGCCTTGGCCCTGAGGTGTGACCTTGGGACGCCCGCTGCGTGAGATGGGTTACCTCCGGGGGCCTGGCATGGCCTCGTCGTTCCCCCGAGGGCCAGGAATGACATCCTCCCAGGTGCCGAGGGTGACCTCCTCCTCCCAGGTGCCGAGGGTGACCTCGTCCTCCCAGGTGTTACCCCCGGGGGAGGGGAGGGGGAGGGGTGAGATGACTCGTTCCTCAGAGGTTTTGAAATCCTGGGACTTAGTGTGACCTCATCTTTCCGGAGGTCATCCGGGGACCTGGGATGACCTCATCCTCCCAAAGATCACCTGGGGACCTGGGATGACTTCATCCACCCTGAGGCCACCGTGGGACCCGGGATGACCTCATCCTCCCGGAATAAAGTGATACCCACTCGGTGATGGTATGGACGAGGGTGGGTGAGGCAGCCCGACCGATATTCGTCCTCACCCGCCACCCTACCCATGGGCCGCAGGGTGAGACCAGCTGTGAACGTGTTGTGCACCAGGCCTGGGGGAGGCGGCTGACCCGCTCCTCTGCTCTGGTGCAGAGACAAGGAGGGGAGGAGGAGGAGGTGGCCTCCTCTTACCACGGTGGAGCTCTCTTGCATCAGGTGGTGATGCAGTACCGGGGAGGGAGCCTGTGTGTGTACGGAAGGAGGTCGTCTGGGGAGAGTATATCGTGAGGGGAGGGTGTCTTGGGAGAGAACGTCAGGCCTATGTTGTTAGGGGAGTAAGATGCTGGGGAGAGTATATCAGCTGTGTGTGTGTGTGTGTGTGTGTGTGTGTGTGTGTGTGTGTGTTGGGGAGGGTGCCTGGGAGAGTACGTCAGCCAGCCTACCCGCACCCTTCAGTTCCACGCCGCCCCCGCCCGCACTCGTTGCCACCCACCCACCCACAACAAGCCAGCCGCACCGGAGAGCCCCCCCCACACGTAACCCAGCGCTACGCCACCCACGCCATTCCTCCCACATCAGAGAACCCACGCCACTCCCGTGCCGGCCAAGCCTCACCCCCCAGCACCAGCCGTACGTGCCCACACTTCCTGACCTCGCTAGTGTACTTGTTCTCCCGCTTGTCACTGGGGGTCTTCCACTCCCGCGAGAGCCTCAGTCTTGTGTTAAGTGTCAAGCCAACTAGTTGACCTTGCCTGTGTGTATGTGTTGCGGTGGACAAGCACCCGATCAGCCCGGCAACACAACTTGTGTAAGTAGTGCGTACACTGAGTCACCTTGAGTCTTGTCCTCTGGTCAGGGAGGAAGTTCCTATACATCCCTCTGTGTATATCTCAAGAGCTCTCGCTTGCATCTGGCCAGGTGCTTATAGAAGGTCTAGTGACAAGTGATGATCCTAATGATATGGTTAGTGAGGCATGTTGTCCTTCTGTTGTGTCGCACTTCAGGACGATTAACATCCTACTGTGGCGGAAACGACTAACATTATGTGTGCTGCTCTCGCGCTGTGTGAAGATAATTTACATATCTGTGTACCTGAGAACCTGCATTGTAAGGAGATGACGGTTTTATGTACTCGATACACAGTCGAATGATGATGACGGTAATGATGATGATGATATGGCTCAGCTACTGATAAACCTCGTTATGATGATCATTTTCCTTCTCTTATCATGTCCTCTTCCTCCTCCTCATCATATTTTGGTACGGCGGCTTTTTCATCATACTTACTTCACCTTCCTCCTCGTCCTCTTTATTACCGTCATCGTCTGTTCAGGATGCTCGAAGTGTCTTAAGTCTCTTGACATTGGTGATGGACTGAGAAAAGGGAGACGGAAACACGAGTAACACCAACACCTGCTTTACTGGGTAACATACAGAGGTGATGATGTAGCCCAGGGCGTGGTGTAGCTGGGGCTGCAGGATTATGGTAGTTAGCTGACGTGAGTTGAGTAAGGTAAATATTGGCTGAAGTCCCGCGGTGTTGCCAGAAGGCGAGGCAGGAGTCCATAGGAGAGGTGTGCCTCTGTGAAGCGTTTGTAGGGGGTGAGTTGTAACGCGTGGCGTGAATAAGTGGGCGTCTGACGTTTGCATTTGTGCTGCAGGAGCGCTGCGGGCGTGGCCGTAGGTCCCATAGTTCCGGCTACTTTTCGAGAGGTGCGGAAGCAGCATCCCACGTGAGTCCTGTGGAAGGTGGACGTCGGGGATGAGGCACCACAGAGACCTGCCAAGAACGTTAGAATTCAGAAGTCTCATGCTGGGGTGCTAGCGACAGTGCAAGAGGCGCCCCTCAGGTTTCTTGAGTCTTGAGGCGCATGACAAAGACTTCAGTGAGGCACCAGGGCGGTTTTGCACTTGTTGTCTGAGGTGTGTAGCGTCGTTCGAGCAAACACAACAACAGCTTCATCACCTGCCCAGAAGAACCCCGGCACGTATTTGGATTTCGTTTCCTTTGTTGCGTAAATTCAGATTCACGTCACTGTTAAAGTCTTGAACACCTGTTTTATGCCAGGGAATCCTGACACGTATTTATAAGCTGTGTGTACCAGGGAATCATGACATGAATTTGAAACCTTTGCGTCTACGGTTGGTGAGTTGTGTCTGTCGTCCGGATATGTGACCTCGCTAGGCACGGGTCACTCCTGCCGGGCACGGGTTAGTCTCACCGTGATCGCTGAACCTTATAGCTGTAGATAGACTCTGCTTATGGCTCTGTGTCTTTCCAGAAATGTATGGGTTGTATAGATTTCTACGAATGTTGTGGATCGGTCTTGAGGAAGTTTATATTCTGCCGGCAGCGTCAGCAGGAGCCGGTGGTGGTGGTAGAAGAATGTGGGAGAGGCAAGGTTCTCGTCCTGTGGCACCACCTCTCATATTCGAGTAGTTGTTTAGGCTGGGAGGGAGGCTGGGCAGGAAGGGAGGGCCCGGGTTGGATCCCATCTTCCGAGGTCAGGCAGTGCTCATGTACTGTGTGGTGCGCACAATCCTTGTCACGTGAACTGTGTCTGACGTAAACTCTTGAGCACGGCGGTACGACTCTGTGGTGTGATGTCCTGGCGCTTCCCGTGAGCAAGACTACGACCCTAGGGTATCTTTACGGCTTCGCCTATCCCTTGAGTACGACGGTACGACCCTGGGCTGTCATGGCCTGGCCTCTCCCTCGCACACGACTGTACGACCGTTGGGCATGACGGACCAGCTATATAAACTTGGGGATGATAATGTCATCATAGCCAAGGGTCGTACCGTCGTGCTCAAGGGGTTGGAGTGTGTGTGGTGCAGATATGTGGACCCATCAGGGTACATGTACCCTTGCTGAAGCTGCGTTATTGATGAGGTATGACGTACACTGAGGGTCAGTTTATTCAGTAAACCGTGTGTGTGTGTGTGTGTGTGTGTGTGTGTGTGTGTGTATTCGAGTTCCATCACTTATATGTATGCAGTTAATGGCAGTCATGAACACCTGCCATGTATTATTCATGATGGATATTCTATGTTTAGTAATGATGATATTATCCCTCCCCCAGGTGGGTGTTGGCTGGGGAGCGACGTGAGGCTGGAGAGATCAGCGTTCAGGAGGTAAGACCCAGCACCTAGGGTGGGCGGGTTTAGGTCTGATGTTGCATTTCTGTCCAGCAGTCACCTCGCTGGGCCTGGTGGATTGCTGTAGTCTACCGTTTTCAAACATCGTTCATTTGGGCTGCTGGCAGCAGCGGCCTGTAGCTTGATGGGTTACAAGGGAGACAGTGAGGGTAAATCCCCGTAGGCCCGTCCTCCCCCAGAGTAGCTCAAGGAAAACTTTAGTACTTCACCGTGCTTCCATCACCGCCCGCCACCAGGAGGCGAAGCGGCTCCCAACACGACGCCCACCTTGCATGACGTCACTCAGGTATGTCGCACAGCGCCCCTGGGAAACGGGAACATCGGAGTCATCGAAAGTAGAATGAGAGGGAAAGAGAAAGAAAGAGAGAGGGAGGCGGAGTATGACCTCGTCTGTAGATAGGAGGGTTATTGAGCTCTCAGGACGGAGGAGAGAAGGGAAGGTGCGTTTTCAGAGGACAGAGCTGCTCTTGGCTGAGGACCAGAGAGGTGAGTCATTAGTAACAGAGTCTCACAGAACGTATAGTATAGGCTGGTCAGATGACGGTGTCCACGGTGGATGGCAGTGGTCCGCGGTTCGTATGGTCCTCAACCAGAGCGGTCAGACCATGACGAGGGAGGGGCTCTTGCAAGGAAGGAGGTGACCTCCGCCTCTGTACCTGTAGGAGACACGACCCAAGTGCCTCCTGCACAGGAGCAATACACAGCTTAGGACAAGTCGAAGAAGAACGAAGTCCCGCAAATTTATCCGCCGAGTCTTGCATTAGTTGGTGTCTGGAGGAAGGAGCGGGTGTTGGCACGTAGTGAAGATGTATCGCCTGAAGATGGGATTGAAGGTAGAAGACATACACCAGGTGACGAGTGGTGTGGTGTGGTAGCCAGGAGAGGTTACAGCTGCAGACGTGCGGTGTGGTAGCCAGGAGAGGTTACAGCTGCAGACGTGCAGTGTGGTAGCCAGGAGAGGTTACAGCTGCAGACGTGCAGTGTGGTAGCCAGGAGAGGTTACAGCTGCAGACGTGCGGTGTGGTAGCCAGGAGGGGTTACAGCTGCAGACGTGCGGTGTGGTAGCCAGGAGAGGTTACAGCTGCAGACGTGTGGTGTGGTAGCCAGGTGGGGTTACAGCTGCAGACGTGCGGTGTGGTAGCCAGGAGAGGTTACAGCTGCAGACGTGTGGTGTGGTAGCCAGGTGGGGTTACAGCTGCAGACGTGTGGTGTGGTAGCCAGGTGGGGTTACAGCTGCAGACGTGGAGTGTGGTAGCCAGGAGGGGTTACAGCTGCAGACGTGCGGTGTGGTAGCCAGGAGCATCGTTAACCAGATGAGATCGCTAATGACCGGGGACGGGTAAGCCAGGGTGGCCTCATTATTAGCACCGTGGGAGGACCAAATACTGGGGTCCATCATAGTGTACTCACCGTCTGTAGTGTACGTGCTTGGTACGTCACTAAGTACATCAGGTCATCTGTACTCGGTCATTCCGAGGTGTACTCAATCTGTCTCATTTGTACTCAGTGTTTCCTAGCTACCCACTCAGATGTACTCAGTGTTTCCTAGCTACCCACTCAGATGTACTCAGTGTTTCCTAGCTACCCACTCAGATGTACTCAGTGTTTCCTAGCTACCCACTCAGATGTACTCAGTGTTTCCTAGCTACCCACTCAGATGTACTCAGTGTTTCCTAGCTACCCACTCAGATGTACTCAGTGTTTCCTAGCTACCCACTCAGATGTACTCAGTGTTTCCTAGCTACCCACTCAGATGTACTCGGTGTTTCCTAGCTACCCACTCAGATGTACTCAGTGTTTCCTAGCTACCCACTCAGATGTGCTCAGTGTTTCCTAGCTACCCACTCAGATGTACTCAGTGTTTCCTAGCTACCCACTTAGATGTACTCAGTGTTTCCTAGCTACCCACTCAGATGTACTCAGTGTTTCCCAGCTACCCACTCAGATGTACTCATTTTCTTTCCTGAAATCTACTTATTTTGACCCATATAAGTGTATCCGCTCTCTCTCTCTCTCTCTCTCTCTCTCTCTCTCTCTCTCTCTCTCTCTCTCTCTCTCTCTCTCTCTCTCTCTCTCTCTCTCTCCTCCCGAGATAACGCACTCTTCACTTGGCTCAGATGTACTCAGTGTTTCCTAGCTACCCACTCAGATGTACTCAGTGTTTCCTAGCTACCCACTCAGATGTACTCAGTGTTTCCTAGCTACCCACTCAGATGTACTCAGTGTTTCCTAGCTACCCACTCAGATGTACTCAGTGTTTCCTAGCTACCCACTCAGATGTACTCGGTGTTTCCTAGCTACCCACTCAGATGTACTCAGTGTTTCCTAGCTACCCACTCAGATGTACTCAGTGTTTCCTAGCTACCCACTCAGATGTACTCGGTGTTTCCTAGCTACCCACTCAGATGTACTCAGTGTTTCCTAGCTACCCACTCAGATGTGCTCAGTGTTTCCTAGCTACCCACTCAGATGTACTCAGTGTTTCCTAGCTACCCACTTAGATGTACTCAGTGTTTCCTAGCTACCCACTCAGATGTACTCAGTGTTTCCCAGCTACCCACTCAGATGTACTCATTTTCTTTCCTGAAATCTACTTATTTTGACCCATATAAGTGTATCCGCTCTCTCTCTCTCTCTCTCTCTCTCTCTCTCTCTCTCTCTCTCTCTCTCTCTCTCTCTCTCTCTCTCTCTCCTCCCGAGATAACGCACTCTTCACTTGGCTCAGTTGTATATTTACCCATATCCGTAAAGGTTGTGGGGTGAGGGCGTCTCACGAACGAGCGGTGGGTGAGTATTACCTTAGCCAGGTATAGACTGCCTTCCAGAAGAAATGATGCCTATATATATATATTGATACAAGATGGTGCTCTTAAACGTGCATATATATATATATATATATATATATATATATATATATATATATATATATATATATATATATATATATATATATATATATATATATATATCTTAACACGGTCAGTGGTGGAGTGGCTTGCAGTTTAGTGTTGTAATCTGAAGGGATTACATTGCGTTTTTGATGAGCAGCAAGACAGGAGGAGGATCCGGATGCATGTGAGTGTTGCCTGTGTGTGTGTGTGTGTGTTAGCGGGCCCGCCTGGCTCAAGTGTCCCTCCCCGCCAACCTACCTTTCCCTCCCTCCTCCCTCCCCACTTAAGCAGCCACAATAAACAAATAACGCTGGACGTCGACAAATAAATACCGGGAAGAAGGAGTTTCGGCAGAGGAGTTTTCGTCCGCCATTAGTGTGGTGGATGAGGGAGGGCATGGGGTGGGTGGTCAGCCTCATGTACTGATGCAGTAGAGGTGGTCTTCGTTTGTGTGGTGGTAGGCAGATAGTGCCTCCTGGCTCTGGGGTCCACCGCAGAAATGTAACATTTCTTGAATACAAAGACCTTTCACTCCCCCTGCAACATAAGGGCCTCTCACTCCCCCCTGCAACCAGAGGCCTCTCACTCTCCCTTCAACACAAAGCCCTCTCACTCACCTGCAATACAAAGGCCTCTCACTCCCGCTGCAACACAAAGGCTTCTCACACCCCCTGCAACAGGCCTCTCACTCCCCTTGCAACACAAAGGCCTATCACGCTCCCTGCAACACAAAGGCCTCTCTCACCTGCAATACAAAGGCCTCTCACTCCCGCTGCAAGACAAAGGCCTCCTACTCCCCATGCAACACAAAGGCCTTACTCCTTCTGCAACACAAAGGCCTCACTATCCTTGCAACACAAAGACCTCACACTCTCCCCGCAACTCCGAGGCCTCACTTTATCCCTGCAACACAGAGACATCACACGGTCTTTGTAACACAGTCTTACGCCGTCCTTACAACACAGACTTCACAAGGCTCTTGCAGCACAAAGGCTTCTCATCTGCCCTGGAACACAAGGGCTCCTCCTCAGCGGCCGCGCAACACAAAGGCTCCTTGTCGACGGCCGCGCAACACAAGGGCTTCTCCTCGGCCGCGCAACACAAGGGCTCCTCCTCAGTGGCCGCGCAACACAAAGGCTTGACTGATATCTCTCCAACAGACTGACAGCATTGTATTCCTTAGGAGTTGCTGCAACACTGGATTTTTATTGGGTGATGGTCCCGTGGGGTTGTGTTGGTGGCGTACCGTGTGTGTGTGTGTGTGTCTGTGTTTAGCTTGCTCCTCGTAGTGATTTACGACGTATTAAGCGCTTTTTCGCCTCACGAGGTAGTGACGGCAGCATTTCTGGGCGAGCTCTCGTCTGATGGTCGTGTTGTAACGGCGGGAGTGCGTGACGCTGGTGTGTGTGTATACATACATTTGGCTCAAGTGACGCAGCCGGGGAGGAGGAGGCGGGAGTGCGTGACGCTGGTGTGTGTATATACATACATTTGGCTCAAGTGACGCTGGTGTGTGTATATACATACATTTGGCTCAAGTGACGCTGCGAGGGAGGAGGAGGAGGGAGAAGGTGCGCGCGCCCTCCGCTGGTGACGATGATAAGGACAGGTAACTCGTGTGTGTCGTCAACGGGCGGGTGATGACGCGCGTGACCAGAGTCGGTAACGCGGTCGTGACGCTCTTGATGAGGAGTGGGGGGAGTAATTAGGGTTAGGACTAGTTAGTGTTAAGCGATTGGGTCGTGGGAGCTGCTTACAGCAATGGTAATTGGTTTGTCTTGGGCTGTTACGAGAGAGAGAGAGAGTGTGGCCGCTGGCGGTGATGTAGTTAAGCTGGCGGTGTTGTAGTTAAGGTGGTGGTGGTGTAGTTAAGGTGGTGGTGGTGTAGTTAAGGTGGTGGTGGTGTAGTTAAGGTGGTGGTGGTGTAGTTAAGGTGGTGGTGGTGTAGTTAAGGTGGTGGTGGTGTAGTTAAGGTGGTGGTGGTGTAGTTAAGGTGGTGGTGGTGTAGTTAAGGTGGTGGTGGTGTAGTTAAGCTGGTGGTGGTGTAGTTAAGGTGGTGGTGGTGTAGTTAAGGTGGTGGTGATGTAGTTAAGGTGGTGGTGGTTACCGTGATGAGGTTGAGGGTGGGGGGGGGGTCTCTAGGTGATTGGGGGACCCCGCTTCCCCCAGGGGCTGGTTGTGTCTACCTGGGGGCGGGTGAGGCTGCGTCTGGGTCTTCTGGCTGGCCGACATGGGTGGCCTGACACACACACACACACACACACACACATATACATACACACACACACACACACACACACACACACACACATACACACATACATACACATACACACATACATACACACATACATACACATACACACACATACACACACACACACATACACACATACATACACATACACACATACACACATACATACACACATACATACACATACACACACACACACATACACATACACACACATACACACCCTAGTTTAATATGTGTGTGTGTGTGTGTGTGTGTGTGTGTGTATGTGGGTCTGCTTATAGATGGCTCTGCATGGCTCAGAATGACTGGCTTGTCCATATTTTCTTGGTTTGCCTTATTAGTCTCTATTTATCTGGTACATACATTCCTGCAGGTCTTAATTGTTCCTCCCAATTTTGAAGAGTAACATCCATATGATATATTGGCTGACAATACCGTGTGTGTGTGTGTGTGTGTGTGTGTGTGTGTTAGAATTGTTGAATAAATGATTGTTTATAGGATGTGGGCAGCCATTTGGCTGAAAGTATACACCTGAGGTATTACAGGTATTACAGAACTGGGAGGTCATGATGGTTACTAGTTAACGAATCCTACGAAAGCTTTTAAGACTAGGATGAGCTGGATATATCCATACTGTGGATACAACGTGTGGATGAGGTACGTCTGGATTACCAGGATGACAGATATGCAGCGATGTTTACAGAGTTGTATACGTTATGAGCTTGAGTGAACATTAAGTCATGGATAGTTAAGTAATGCATACAGTTGTTGACACACGACATAGCCTAATTAACGGGAATTTGGGCTGTTCACTGGCATTGCTGTGCGCCTGTTCATGGAATGTTTATGATGTTGACAATGGTTGGTGTAGGACTGTTATTGTATCTGTCAGTACGAGCTGTGATTGGAACAGTTAGATTGTGGTGACGAACGGCGGTGCGTGGTGGAGGGGCGTCGGGGGTGGAGGAGGTCTCTGTGACTGGGGGGGTTATCATCAGTTTATCATCAAACTGCCGTGTGAGCTGCCGGTGTTGGTGGGAGAGGGTGGACAGGTTCAGCGCGAGGTGATGGCCTCTTGCTAGGTGGTGTTAAGAAGTGCCCAGGATGATTCTGCATGCGCTTTTGTGCACTCTTCCCAGCTGGTCCCTCTGTGTAGCTGTCAGTGAGGAGGACCAGACTGGGGAGGCGTGGGTGAGCTTAGTTAGACTGAAGATGGTACTGACATTCCTAGAGGCCAGTTGGTGGTACGCTTAGTGACTTCAGTCGGCGGAGAAGGTACAGACGGTATGAGGAAGATTGGATGATGACATGGACTCTTCCTGTTTGAACCGTCTCTTGTTGAGACACCGAGAAGTTTGAAGTCTTGACTGCATGGAGGAATTCAGGCCCTAGTGTGATGATGTCAGGGGACAGGATGTTGTTGTCTGCACCCAGGTTGATGTACATCATCAAAGTCTTAGTGTGGTTGATGGTGCCTTCGGCTGATGATGTGCTGAAGGCGCGTTGAAGTCAGGAGAGTTGACAGTGACGCCAGATGTGGAGCTTATGTGTGTGTGTATGTGTGTGTGTGTGTGTGTGTGTGTGTGTGTGTGTGTGTGTGTGTGTGTGTGTGTGTAGCGGGTGAGCGGGAGAGCACGCTCATGGTCACACATTCCCATGGTGTAGTAATGACGTTAGCTTCATGTCGTTCAGTAAGGCCGCGAGTCGGTTCCGGGACGCTGCTGGGGGAGCTGGTGCCGCAGGTGGCAGGAGGCGTGGGGACCGAGGGAGTGGAAAGAGGCGTGGGTTCCTAGGAAAGGTAGGAGCCTTAGGGCCGAGGGAGTGGCAGGAGGCGTGGGATACTTAGGCAGGAAGAGTGGCAGGAGGCGTGGGAGACTTGGGTGTTAGAGGCATGGGTGTGAGTGTGGGTGTGGGTGTGGTAATGAGGCTGGCCTGATTATCATGATGGCTGTTAGTTCAGCCTGGTTAAAACCTGGCATGTCGGGGGTAGAGGTGGGCCCCTGGAACCCCTGCTGGGGGCGCGGAGGTAGAGGCGGGCCCTGAAACCCCTGCTGGGGGCGCGGGGGTAGAGAAGGGCCCTGAAACCCCTGCTGCGGGCACGGAGGTAGAGGCGGGCCCTGAAACCCCTGCTGCGGGCGCGGAGGTAGAGGCGGGCCCTGAAACCCCTGCTGCGGGCGCGGAAGTAGAGGCGGGCCCTGAAACCCCTTGCGGGAGGTGCTGGGGGTAGAGAAGGGCCCTGAAACCCCTGCTCGGGGCGCGGGGGTAGAGAAGGGCCCTTGTAGTTAGAGTGAGGCAGCATGTGCGTAATACATATGTATGACCAGTACACTTGGATATCCTTAGCGTGAGGTGAACTGTGTGTGTGGATACTGAACCTTATATGTATTATTACATGAATGTACTGCCTACATACTACCTGTACGTGTAGCTTTCTCGTCTCGTCTCTCTCTGTGTGACGGTCACGTGTAGGTGGAGACGGGCAGCAGGTGTGCCCAGGTGTGTAGGATGTACATGTGAGTCTCTCTCTCTCTCTCTCTCTCTCTCTCTCTCTCTCTCTCTCTCTCTCTCTCTCTCTCTCTCTCTCTCTGTGGGGGCTTCCCCGTTTGTGACACGTAAGAGTGAGTGTGCCGCCATCTTTCATGGACAAGTTCAAGGCATTACGTGGCGGGAGACGTGAGAAGGTTCATCGTGAAGATACACATTACAGGAGAGTACAAGCTGTTCACAGTGGCGTCAGGCAAGACCCGGCCCTGTGGTTAGGTCCAGCAGAGACAATCCTCCATCAGGGAGTGTATGGAACAGGATGCAGTGTACAGGTAGTGTGTGAGGGGGAGACTATTTTAACATCGCTAGTCATACAGGAGTTCAAAGATGCGTTACATATGACACATTAGTTAGTTACAGAATGTACCAGTGATTTCCTCGCATGTCTACATGCATCGCTCAGGGCATGGCACATTGTGGATGCAGAGTCGGTATTTCTTCAAGGATTTTACTCCGAGCAATGTAGTCACAAAGCTGTCGAAGCTGTCGTCTGTGAAGCCAGGGATCGCTGCTTCTGGGACCTTCCCTCATACAGTGTTGTAGCTTGTGCTACATGGATGCAGAACAACAGAGTCCTCACCACTTGGACAAATCAAGGATCATGGTTTCTCTCTGCCTGCCACTCGCACCAGCAGCCCAGGCCAATGTGGTGATAGTTAATCACATTGACTAGCACATGTCCAGTGCCTCACTTAGACCTAAGATCATAGCACATAATGCTACAGCGACCTGGTCTTTCGGCATTCCTGAACAGGTTTTCTTCCTCGCGAGCAAATGGGGTGTGGTCCGCCCGGACCGTGCCTTTGGTTTGACTGAGTCTGATGTGTAAGGCCCTGAGAGCAAGTAGGCAGTTTAACTATGTTATCCACATGACCATGGCGCATTGGTCCGACGTGTGAACTACATGTGTAGGCCACTATTGTAGGCTTCGGTGGAGAGGGAGTGAAGGAGTGATGGAACAGTGTCTAGGAGGGTACACTCGCCCGAGAGTGTGGCACTATGTTGTCAGAGAGGACTACACCTTGAGCTTGGCACTGGGCCAGGTATGTGTACTGCTATATGCACATCACACACCGTTAAGTTGTTCGAGCGTTCCAGGTTTTTCAGTTGTGCGACTTCATGGAATCAAGCGATGGTGCTCAGAGCCCAGGCAGGGGCAGCGTGGATGAAGGGGTCATGATTTTCTCAGTTGTTTGATCAATACCATATCTGTCATGGAAGAGGAAAAATATGATGTACGCAGACATTGCAGAGACCTTTGTCGTATGTGACCATGGGATCAGTGCACAAGATGCGTAAGATAGCAGTGACAAGGAATGTGAAGATACGTGGTTTGAATAATGGATCACAACACGTTGTTATAAATGTGTCAGTTGTTAACGCATGCAGGGTAAGGTGTTCAGTGCCCAAGGATCTGTACAGCGATGGTTAATGTTGTTTGTTATAGTTGTATGGCACGCAGAGGCAAGCAAGCCTCATGTTAACATCATCCCCTGTAGATAATGCAGTGATAAGTGAGGGATCTCATCTGTAGAGGGTAATAAGCTACCAACAAACATAAATCAAGTCTTCTAGTGGACACTGGTAACTAAGGAAGGGTTTCAATTTTTCTGTTGTGGAGGAAGTTTAGGAATAAAAAACTGAATACCTGCAGAACTGGAAGAAGAACTGTCGTACTTCGTAGGAGCCATTTAGAATACCTGAGAGTAACATTGTCGAACGAGTCTAGACTCAGCGAACAACATTACTGACCAACAGTTGCTTTTTATAAAACGATGGCCGGCTGGATTTTTACGAACCTTCAAGACAAGACAAGTCAGAGCAATGAAGACACTCTACAAGACACGTACTCTCCCCGACAATGATGCTTGGTGTGCTCTCTCGTCACCTTACACAGGCCGGACGAAGGAGAAGAGTGTGCAAGAACCTCTCACAGTTGGTATACTGCTGGAAACCTAAACAACTGGACGTGACGCTTGACACCGAGTACAGAGCACAGACGAGGGACGCATATCTTGCTTTACACTTGAAAAAATTCTGGAATGCATCGTTCCCAATCCTTAATCAAAGATGGTTCCGTATTGGTGTAACGGCTTAGAATACTGACTTAAAATATTGCCACTGGCATCGAAAGGCAGGGTAAGCTTAGTAAGAGAGAACGGTGGAAGCATCCGGAGCCCAAAATTAGCTTAATACATTGCCCTGGAGCCGCTAGAAACGCTATTAACTGTTTAGTGGAGAAATTTTTAGAAACTGGCGAGACGAGTATGTGCTAAATGTGCTAGACCAGCCAGGATGTGGTGGTCATCTAGGCCCAGTGGCTACATGCAACACATGGATTGGCTGGAGACCAAGGTGTGGAGGGAGGAAACTTCTGTGTCCGTCTGGTAGGGGTGTGTCTGGAGGGGCAGGAGTAGGAGGAGGAGGTAGGGAAGATGTATGCTATACGTGTTGTGAGGGAGGCGGGAGGAAGAGGGAGGGAAGATGTATGTTATATTTGTTGAAGGAAGGAGGAGGAGGAGGAGGTAGGGAACAGACATGTTATACGTGGTGTGAGGGAGGCGGGAGGAGGAGGAGATAGGGAAGATGCACGTTATACGTGGTGTGAGGGAGGGAGGTGGGCGGGAGGAGGGACGCCAAGTTCCGGGTTGATCATCGTTGGTGATGCTGTTCACCTCCCGCTGCCCCTCATGATTGGCTCCCATGATTGGCCTGTTACACCACTCGCCGCCTCAACCCCCTCGCTATTGGGGTCGTCTGATTAGTATAATCACCACCGTAATGGAATCCTCATGTCTCGCGCGTGTAAGTGTCAGTAAGTACGTCTGCGAGCCGAGAGATTGCTTCCTTAACTGGTGCTCTTGCCTGTAGGGAAGACAGGGCTATGTGCTCTCAGTGTTGTGATAAGTCGTGGTTCGTGAATTAGATGTTTTGGGGCGAGTGTTTACAGGTGACACACACACACACACACATACACACACACACACACACACACACACACACACACACACACACACGTGTTGGGCAGCTGTGAGTCTCGAGGGAAGAGGGAGGGACCCCCACCGCACACACACACACACACACACACACACACGGGGTCACCCTGGGTTGCCAAGGCGATCATTCAAGTTTCCATGTTTGATTACTCCACTAAGTCACTTTGTCACTTTTCCACACTGGATGCATCTCCGTGATGTCATTATTTGAAAACCATCTCACTGTGTGTTCGTATTTGAGCGCCGTAAATAGTAAATTTTTTGCACTTGGCTTAATCCTATATGAGACCTGCTATGGACGAGGTCATGTCCCTCGTGAGTTTAAATTCTACAATTAACCAACAGCTGTACTCATGATACATGCCACGGATTATTGTACACACGGATTCCTTTCATTATTATTACAGTGAAGTAATTTGCTCCTTACTAGCTAAACAATCTGACAAGAGAACCATAATTGGCATCTCTCTCTCTCTCTCTCTCTCTCTCTCTCTCTCTCTCTCTCTCTCTCTCTCTCTCTCTCTCTCCCGGCGGGAGGGTTGTGACAGCGGGTTTGAGGGGGAGTGTCAGCCTCGCGCATGACCTCACGTCCCCTCTCACTCGTCACCCCGCGGGGTTGCCACAATTAGTAGTCTTCCCCCTCATATAGTAGATCTATAGTGATTATATATACTTTTACTGCCAAGTTATAACATACCCAATATGTCAGATGATAACTGCACGCTGACAATACTAATCTATCATACAAGGTATACAGACATGACACCACTGGCTACCATCTGGTCCCTTGTTGACTCCGTCTGTGTGTTTGTTTATCTTTCTGTCCGACAGAGGCCATGGCCGCGCGAGAACTTTATGTAGACAATCTGATCTCCCCTCGTCCAACGCTTCCACCCTGTTATTATATATATATATATATATATATATATATATATATATATATATATATATATATATATATATATATATTGTTACGAACTCAATACTTATTCAGGCAAGGTCGCCAGTAACATATATGTTACAAATACTATACTGATCCTTGTCTTGCAAGGACGTTATAGATTTGTTTCACAACGGGATGACACAATCATAAAGTTATGGGATCGAATTAAAGAACAGCATTACATTAAATCTACTTATAATGAAAGAATCTAAGTGTACAAAGATAAGCACATAAATCAGGCATGAATCATTTATGTTAACACTGAACATGAGTTTAACATTGAACATGAGTTAGCATTGAACATGAGTTAACATTGAACATGAGTTAGCATTGAACATGAGTTAACATTGAACATGAGTTAACATTCCAGATAAGATTTCAAGCCAGGAGATCTCTTTCCTTTATGACACTTTCTTCGATAACATTACACTTAGACCTGACGTGACACAGTAAACATCATCGTTACACTTAGCTAACCTGACGTGACACAGTAGTAACGGGCTTACAGCACAGCACTCGGGTAACGGGCTTACAGCACAGCACTCGGGTAACGGGCTTATAGCAGTAACGGCTCAGCACAGCAGGGCTTACGGGTTTACAGCAGGAGACACCACTTACCTCGCTGGGCTAGAGAGAGAGGAATCAAATCTCAGCGGGTGTAGTCGGTACAAGTAAAGACAAGCGTTCACCCTTGCTGCTATACAACGCTACCCTTGATTGGCTATGGAACTAAGAGCAATTCTGATTGGTTGGAGGTTCCCAGAGTCTCGGCGTAGTCACACTCTCGTCTTCTTGCGAACGTCAGCACCGATGACATACGGTGGTGAAATACCCCCGCAGCTGACCCCATGCCTGAACCTGGCGCCTCTGATGCATACGAACATATGGGCACACACACCATGTTCGTAACAGTATATATATATATACGCACGCTGTCCTGAGCTGCTTACCCATTTTATCAACCAATCCCCAGGGAGTGGATGAACAGCTGGGTTGATTGTTGACCGACTTCCGCAATGAGGATTCGAACCTGTGTGCTTGACCTTGGGCGACCCGTGAATGCGTTACGGTCAGGAACGCATGCTATAAACCACAGAAGTCCGTGTATATATATATATATATATATATATATATATATATATATATATATATATATATATATATATATACACACACACACACACACACACACACACTTACACGAATACAGTGCATATGAACGCGCACTTCCATATAACATAAACCTCCAACAGCCAGGATCGAACCTGGGACCCCTGCGTAGCAGGCGATCATATCCTAGCAGTAGTGCTCCCGCCTGTTACGCAGGGGTCCCAGGTTCGATCCTGGCTGTTGGAGGTTTGTGTTATATATATATATATATATATATGTATGTATATGGGGGGAGGGGTTGTGTGCTGTTTCTTCGACTTGAGGTAGTGTTGTGTGGCAGACGAGAGCGTTAAGGAACGTGTGGTCGCGTGTCATCGTCCGTTCCTCTCCTCCCTGGCTGCTGCCAGCACTAGGCCGTACACAGGTTGGAGTGGTGTCATGGTCAGCTGGTAAGCCACTCACAGGCCCTTACATGGATCTCGAAATTAGAGAGAATGGGGGACCCCTCTGGTGTAGGGCCCGCCCTTGGAGAGGCGGGGTTAGTGTTGTGAAACGCTGAAGTAGTGATGGTCAGGTGGGGCGGCTAGAGCGGTGACGGTGATGGCCCAATGTGGCAGGTGACTGGCTACGTTAGTGTCCATGTGGTGAAGTTGAGTGTGAGGGTTGGTGGTCAGCCGTGTGTGTGTGTGTGTGTGTGTGTGTGTGTGTGTGTGGTAGTGGAGTGGCCACTAATGCATCGACCTGTTGACCAGGTTTTTGTGTATGGTTCACAGTGGGGTCTTGATACAGTCAGGCGGGCAGCTCGCCTTCCCTGTCACCAGGTGACCCGCCTCCCCCGTCACCAGGTTGACCCGCCTCCCTCGTCACCAGGTGACCCGCCTCCCCCGTCACCAGGTGACCCGCCTCCCCCGTCACCAGGTGACCCGCCTCCCCCGTCTCCAGGTTGACCCGCCTCCCTCGTCACCAGGTAATCCGCCTCCCCCGTCACCAGGTGACCCGCCTCCCCCGTCACCAGGTGACCCGCCTCATGTTGGCTGATCCCACGTGGGTCCCGGGTGTCATGTGTGATGACAGTAGGGCTGCCAGGAACCCCAGCTACCCTGTCACACCTTGGCTGAGGATAGGACGACCACCGGTGGGTCGTGAGCCACACACACACTGGTGCTGACGACCACCGCTGGGCCACTCCACGGGTCGTGAGTCACACACTCATTGGTGCTGACGACCACAGCTGGGCCACTCCACGGGTTGAGTCAGACACAGTCATCATCAGCTTGCTCTGTGTCACAGTATCCAGCGTATTATAAACAAATGTATATATCCAGTGATAAGCGTGTACACACGTGGCATCACACATAACTGGACCTCTGACGTAACTAACACGTACATGCGGGTCTGAGTCTATGTATGCATGTATGTATGTACACACCTTCATACTGGTGAGGAAAATGTATTTTGACAAACACACAGTGATATATATATATATATATATATATATATATATATATATATATATATATATATATATATATATATATATATTAGATGAAGTAAGGTTATTGACATCAAAAACCTTACCTAAGTACGTACTAACACTCGCACCAACTCACACATGTATATTGGTAACGCCGTCATCATCTGAGACACCATTTGTCACCCTTCACGAGGCAGGAAGTATGAAATAAATGAAGTTTATAATGACAGGGATTATTTATGTGTGTTCGTGTGTGGACCGCAACGTTTATAGCCACGCCCGTGAGAACGTTGCCGGGGCGAGCGTGTCGCGGGGAAGGGAGGGCAAGGAAAAAAAAAAAAAACGTTTACAGTCGGCCTTGACGTTTGTCGTCAGTCATTACGAGGATGGTGTTCCCACGCTGACGCTGGCGTGTACGATCTCTGCTCTGATTTACCACGGCAGATGGTCGTAAAGTCGTACGCATCAAAGCCCTGCGAGGTGTTGATGCCACGTCACCATGATAGATGTGGCTGAGTGGTGAGTGTATGTTGATATATGTGGCTAAGTGGTGAGTGTATGTTGATATATATGGCCGAGTGGTGAGTGTATGTTGATATATGTGGCTAAGTGGTGAGTGTATGTTGATATATGTGGCTGAGTGGTGAGTGTATGTTGATAGATGTGGCTAGTATGTTGATATATGTGGCTGAGTGGTGAGTGTATGTTGATAGATGTGGCTGAGTGGTGAGTGTATGTTGATATATGTGGCTGAGTGGTGAGTGTATGTTGATATATGTGGCCGAGTGGTGAGTGTATGTTGATATATGTGGCTGAGTGGTGAGTGTATGTTGATATATGTGAGTGGTGAGTGTATGTTGATATATGTGAGTGGTGAGTGTATGTTGAGGTTGTGAGGTGTGGTAGTGCGGTCATCGGCCGGGGTGTTTAATAGTGTATGGTTGATGCTTCTTGCCATCTGATACAGTGTCGTAGTTTGTAAAAGGTTCCCCCAAAATCTGGTGTCGTATGAAGTATAAGGGTACTTGAAGCCAGGCACAAGTACTGTTAGGGATATCAAGGTCACATTAACGAGACACAAAAGAGTTTAGTGTTGCGTTGTTGTCAGCACTGCCCACTGAAGCAACACCGCCAGTATTACTAGCAACACACTGGACGTAAGGCCACGACGAAACGTAACATGAACTGAGATCACAGACTGGAGGGTTATGTTATGTACGACGCGTTCCGGGGAGGAGGTCGTGTGTTCGTGTGGGTAATCCGTGAGGCATCCTCCATCGTCTGTATTCACAGAGTATTCCTTACTGGCGTGACAGCCACGGGAGACCCAAGTATCTCTCGTGAACTAAAAAGTTACCATGACTGTCATTAGAGAGATCTGTTTAAACGTCCAGAATTTTGAGACTATTCAGAGGCTATTCAGCTTGCTAACTGCAAGATTTTGAAACCTTTATAACCCAGCCATTGGAGAAGTTCAGTTACTCCCTGCACAAAGAACTTCGAAATGGTGCTAAGTAACCAGGTTAGGTTAGGACTGGTGCCTGAAGGAGTCCCAAGTGATCGCAGGAGAAAATGCAGCCTCTGCTAGACCCACCCACCCGTGTAGGTGGACAAGCCTCCACAAGCAACGTGCAGGTGTACTTCAGGTGGACTGGCAAGTGTAGATTCCTGGATGACATTTGCGGGCGATTGTTTATAGTGTGTGTGTGTGTGTGTGTGTGTGTGTGGTAATACTGACGGTGCCAGTGACTGCGCTCAAGAGACTGACGGGTGTTTTATCATCACTGTCAAGCCTTTGTCGTCGTCCAGAGTCGGGCTCTCCTACGTCGCCGGTATCGTGGCTGGAGCGAGAGCTACCGCTGGTCGAGGAGGACAAGAACCTGGCGTGGTTGTGAGGGGGGAAGGGAACTACCGGGGTTGTGCAGACGGAGAGTGTGGGAGAGGAGACCGTCAGGAAAAGAGTATGAGGTATAGAGTGAAGGGAAGAACGTCTTCATTCACCAGGTTTATTCACTGGAGGCCACTTAGGCTGGTGCCAGGCTATGATATGACTTCTTTATGTTTGCCGTAAGAGCGGCCGATGTGTTGAGCACTCCTGCCCCTCCTTGTGGGCGGTGGGGCAGAGGAGGTTACAGAGTGCACAAAAGGTCTACAGACTGGTTGGTCCTCAGGGGTTGAATTACATTACAAGTTACACGGGCTGTCAGCGTTCTGACGGCCCTCCCTCCGCTCCCCGGGCCGGCCACACAGGTTCACCTGAAGCTAACGTCCCATCACAAAACCACAAAGATTCCCACGCGCAGTTCTCAGTCTGGCTTACTGAGGGTAAACACACGATGTACACTCCCATATATCGTGTCTTATCTCTGGTGTGTTGTCAGCAGGGCTGCCCCTGCCACTGATGGCGTGACTGAACTGTCATTTGACAAGTGTTCAGTGTACAGTATTTCGCTGCGGTGTTAGTGGAGGGCAGGAGGCGTTAGCGAGGGAGGCGCGGTGAGCGGTGGTCAGTCAGTCAGTCACTGTGCCACGGGGGCTGTTACTGAGCCAGCTCCTCCTCCCACAGCTCCCTCGGTGGATCGCCGAGGTGGGTAAGGTGGTGTAGTTGTAACGACGTCTTGGCCGTCGTTTCGCGTGGGGAGTCCCACCCTAACGAGCGGAGGAGAGCCACGCTATCTTGCGTGTACCTGCCGGGATTTCCTCGTCTGCCCCGGGCGAGGTAGTTAACGTGTGTGGCTGCGCTGTGTGGAGTTCGTCCGTCCTCCTGGTCCAGACTAGGTATGGCCGAGGTTCCTTCCCTGTGCTGCTGGTAGCCTCGCTCCTCTCGAAGGTTACGTACAAGGAGTCCCCAGCAGAGGAGGAGGAGCAGCAGCAGCAGCAGCCGGCGATCCATCATACCATCATACACGACAAACCCCGGTGACTGGCTTGGCCTTGGGGCGTGTGTCACTCCGCTGGTCGAGGTCGACCGCCCGGCCATTATGGTTAATTGCATATTCAGCAGGAGGTTCTTATTGGCATGGTCAGAGAGGGGAGGCCCTCCATGCCAGGTAGGATGACTGGGAGCGGCTGGTGGGCAGGTAGTGAACTTGCGTGTTTGTGTGTGTGTGTGTGTGTGTGTGTGTGTGTGTGTGGAACCAGTCCCGCAGTGGTCAGCCCGGCCCGACCCCAACGCCTGCCAACGAGTGTCCACCCACATCGTAAACCTCAAGCCAGCGAGCATTGTGGTAGCTGTCATAAGAAGCAACAAGACGGCAAGTAACGAGAATTGTGGTAGCTGTCATAAGGAGCAACAAGACGGCAACCAACGAGGATTGTGGTAGCTGTCATAAGAAGCAACAAGACGGCAACCAACGAGGATTGTGGTAGCTGTCGTAGGAGAAGGTGGCAAGCATCGAAAATTGTGGTAACTGTCTCAAGGATAAAAAGTGGCAAGCAAGGCAAACATCTTTAAGGACGGTGGCAGAATGCAACATCAGCGCTTGAACGACCATGAGAATTTGCATATTGCCATTGTTTTTCCACGTGAAGGTTTTGAGGAGGAATGTTAGACATGAGGTGAGGTGGTGGATTACCCTGGTGTGGTACAGATGAACACGAATACATCTCACTCCTCTACAGCCACTTCATTCACATATGATACCTTTGTGTAATTGTATGTGAATTGTGCTACCTTAGAATGAGCCTAGAATACTAAATATGATTGGTGGAAGACCACAGTGATCCATCGTATGGTGTTCTCTTGTGGTGATCCATCTTGTGGTGGTCTCTGGTGGTGATCCATCCTGTGGTGGTCTCTGGTGGTGATCCATCTTATGGTGGTCTGTATTGATGATCCATCCTGTGGTGGTCTCTGGTGGTGATCCATCTTATGGATGTCTCTGTTGATGATCCATCCTGTAGTGGTCTCTGGTGATGATCCATCGTGTGGTGGTCTCTAGTGGTGATCCATCCTTTGGTGGTCTCTGGTGGTGATTAGGTTAAAACGAGGAGGCGAAAAAAGAATTGCAGACTATCTGAAGAAGCCACACAGCTCACCCAGCAAAGGAACGAGAACCTATCATTAAATGAATTACCGGACGTAGACCATAAACTTAATGTGTCATGTGAAACACAGGACAAGGAAGAAGACACATTTACTCACATGCAAAGCGCAAATCCAGAACCACAAACTCCTTTGCCCTACTTCAAACTGAAGAAGGCATCTTTACAGACGACTACCAAGAGATGAGTAAGATTCTAAATAGGCAGTATGAATCGGTGTTCAGAGAGCCATAAACAACATTAAGAATAATCGACCCAACAGACTTCCTCCTAAACAGTGATCCATCAAGTGTACACACATAGCAGGTCGATATCGCCACCTCGACACAGGATTTCGAGAGAGCCATTGAGAATATGGCCATGTACTCAGCCCCAGGCCCGGACGCATGCAACTCAGTCTTCATAAGGAAATGCAAGTCGCCTCTAACATGTGCATTAAGTGTCCTGATTCTGGCATCATTCCCCAGAGTCCTCAACTGACCCATGTCGCTTCACTCCACAAAGGTAGAAGCAAAGCGGTTCCAAAAATGCGATCGACCCCGATAGCATTAACATCATCGCGCATCATTAAGATCGAAGGCGCCTTAATAGGCGACCAGATTGAATCTATGGAAATGAAGAGACTTCATAACCCAGGACAACATGGTTTCAGGGACTTCATAACCCGGGACACCATGGTTTCAGGGACTTCATAACCCAGGACAACATGGTTTCAGGGACTTCATAACCCGGGACAACATGGTTTCAGGGACTTCATAACCCAGGACAACATGGTTTCAGGGACTTCATAACCCGGGACAACATGGTTTCAGGGACTTCATAACCTACGACAACATGGTTTCAGGGACTTCATAACCGGGGACAACATGGTTTCAGGGACTTCATAACCCAGGACAACATGGTTTCAGGGACTTCATAACCCTAGACAACTTGGTTTCAGGGACTTCATAACCCAGGACAACATGGTTTCAGGGGGACGAGATGATCTTGCCTCTCTCAGTTGCTTGACCATCATGACAAGATTGTTGAACCTCTGGAAAACAAAGAAAATGCTGACGTGATCTGCACAGACTTTGCCGAAGCATTTGACAAGTGTATCCATGATGACATAGCACATGACATGCGAAAGATGGGAATAACTAGAAAAACACTGAGAGATGAATGTACAACTTTATTAACTATTAAACCACAACAGGTGGTTGTAAACCATGCCATCTCCTGTGTCTCCATAGAAGAAGGCTCAGATCCCTAGGGAACTATACTTGTACCCTCTCTGTTTTTGATTCTTATATCTGAACTTGACGCAAACACAAGCCACGATTCCATATCAACCTTTGCAGATGTATACAAGAATATGTATGAAATTATCACTATTAGATGATGCCGAAAGGCTGCAAGGGGACAACCGAAGTCTTTAGCTGGGAACCGAGAACGACATGCTTTTCATGGACATAGATTTAAACCTCTCCAATAAGGGAAAATGAAGAAGAAAAAAAAAAAAATACCAGACAGACGCAGACACTAATATGATATAAAAGACTTTTGAATTTATGATGTCTGACAACCTAACTTTCAGCGAACACAACAAAACAACGGTTACCTCATGCAGAAGGATGGCTGGCTGGATCAAGATGAGAGAAGATAAAACAAAGGTGATATTAGTCAAGGACCAAATTCTCTCACGACCTGAATATTGTTTCATTCTAACATCATTCAACAAGGTGGACGAAATTGTGGATTTATAAAGTGTTTAGAGATCTTTCACAGCCCATAGCAATGTGGTTAGGGAACTAAATTACTGGGAATGAAAGTTACCGAGGCTGTACTCCGTAGAGCACAGACGGCAGAGATATATCATCATACATCTATGATACCTGGAAGACCCTGGAAGGTATGTGGTTTCCTACTTGCATAAGGAAACAACGTCCTATTGGCCCGACAGACATGGAAGGCTTTTTTTTTTTTTTAAATACAAACATCCGGGGTACAAGACTCTTCAACACCTTGACATAGACCATCAGAAACAACCTGAAGTGCACGGTAGAGAACTCAGACGTGCATTAGACAAGTACCTACAGAGTGTACCAGACCAGCCTGGCTGTGGGAGCTATGTAGGCCTGTGGACTGCCACCTCCAACAGTTTGTTCGACCAGCGTTCCAGTCCAACAGCCTAGGCCTAGCCTGGGCCGCTGGGGGGTGAAGACCCCTGAATACTCCAAGAGGTATCGTCGAGGTTTCTGGTAATGATCCATCTGGTGGAGGTCTCTGGTAGTGATCCATCTGGTGGAGGTCTCTGGTAATGATCCGTCTGTTGGAGGTCTCTGGTAGTGATCCATCTGGTGGAGGTCTCTGGTAGTGATCCATCTGTTGGAGGTCTCTGGTAATGAACCATCCGGTGGAGGTCTCTGGTAATGATCCATCTGTTGGAGGTCTCTGGTAGTGATCCATCTGGTGGAGGACTCTGGTAGTGATCCATCTGTTGGAGGTCTCTGGTAATGAACCATCCGGTGGAGGTCTCTGGTAATGATCCATCTGGTGGAGGTCTCTGGTAATGATCCATCTGGTGGAGGTCTCTGGTAATGAACCATCTGGTGGAGGTCTCTGGTAATGATCCATCTGGTGGAGGTCTCTGGTAATGAACCATCTGGTGGAGGTCTCTGGTAATGATCCATCTGGTAGAGGTCTCTGGTAATGATCCATCTGGTGGAGGTCTCTGGTAATGATCCATCTGGTGGAGGTCTCTGGTAATGAACCATCTGGTGGAGGTCTCTGGTAGTGATCCATCCTATGAAGGTCCGTGGCAGTGACTCATAATTTCTTCATTATCCTTCGTCACAACAGCACAGCTGTGCAGATCCTTGATGATGCAGTGATGATGCTTGTGTCGTGTCTCTGTGTCCTGGCCGCCCCTGGCAGGTTACTAGGGCCAGTGTATTTGGCAGGGTTTTGTGCGCCGGTCTCACACGGCCGAGGATTTCTACCCTCACACCATACCATGGTATCGTAGAAATTCCCATTGAGAAAGAGAAGTACGTAATGCTTGTTGATTTTGTAGTTGTGGGTTAGATGTTAACCCACGAAGGCGAGACGAGACAACAGGTGTGCGAGGCGGGTCGTGGCTCAAGGTGAGTGTAGGATAACATTACGTGGAATGAATGTTAACTCGTTGTTGTGCTGAGTGACGTGTTGGCGCTGGTGCCTGGGCTGCTGCTGGAGGATGCTCCCTGACGTGGGCCGACCTTGCCCAAGGTCACCGGTGCATCTCTAACGTGGGGATGGCCATCAGGGCGCTGCTCTCTACAGTGGCCACCATTCCATGTAAGGCATCGTGGCTTATGTGGCGAGACGGGTCATGGCTGCCGGTGCTGATCGTATGGAAAAGGCTAGGTAATTGGCTGGGTTTTGGGAACACTGTGCAGTTAGACCACAGTCAAGGGACGAAGTTAATCATGAGACGGTGTCTCATTAAGTTCTTGAGGACGACAGTACAACGACGGCACGACCCTTGCGCTTTAAGCCTTGAGGGTCAGGTGAAAGGGCAGGCCGTCATCACCCAAGGGTCGCCCTACCGTGCTCAAGGGTTGTACCGTTGTGCTCAAGGGTCGTACCGTCGTGCTCAGTGGTCGTACCGTCGCGCTCAGTACGATGAGGAAGAATGATAGCACACAACCATTTGTATGCGTGGTGAGGTATGCGAGAGTAGGGCCTGAAGCCTGAGTTGGGTGAGTGAGGAGAGGCACTCGCCACACGCACCACTGGGTCCTGACCAGCCTGGCAACACGCAAGCGCCTCTGCCGAACTGTGATTACTGCACGTCACGACTCTCTTGTTCAGCCCACCTGCATCACCCTAGCAGCCCTCACCACCTGCGCCACACACGAGGTCACGACTCGCCCAAGTACAGGGTCACACACGGCCGCCGGAATGTGATGCAGAACATCCTCCCGCCAGCCACCGAATGTCAGGGATCACCATAGTCCTTACTGAACCACAGACGGCACACCGGAGGAAAGTGCATTACTCTGCTCATCATACATCTGTAAAGATTTAATGAAAGAGTTGTAGAAACTGTAGTGGTGTGTGTGTGTGTGTGTGTGTGTGTGTGTGTGTGTGTGTGTGTGTGTGTGTGTGTGTGTGCAGTACGAGGATGGTGGAGACCGGGACGGCTTGTCGGGGTGATGACCCACTTGGAATTGGCCTAGCGTACGTCACCTCAGCGGAGTAACGCCACGGCAAGTAAGCTCCCCTACCACACCTGGGAGTGCCCGGTGTGGTTGCCGCGACCCGTGACAGTCTGCAGGTGACTGTGTCACTCATCGTAAGATTAGATCTGTAGCTCAGGTAAGCTAATCTCCCAGGCCACAGCCGTAAGTGGACATCCAGGGCTGGAGGGAAAAAAAAATATGTGAAATTCTCACACCGCCATATGAAGTGTTGGCTAATGTGGTTGACCTGACTTGTGGATGTCAGGGGTCACACTGACCAGCCAGCAGACCAGTGCTTGTGGCACACTCTCCACTTCAAGCTCTGGAATGAGTACAATCATTTCTACAAGCTCCACAGCTGCTTCTCAACCTGATTTATTGAGACTACGCGCACTTGAACACCACCAGAGGGTCTGCCTACGGTAGGATGTCACGTGATTGGTAGTGTATCTTCATACAGAGTTGCATGTCAATGTGTCTGTACTGATGCCTGGCATTGTGGTTCTGAGAGACAGTCACCTCACATCCACACACCACACCCAAGACGGTGTGTGTGTGTGTGTGTGTTTGTGTGGGTGTGTCTGTCTCGCACTTCAGCAGCCAGCACTCACACATCCTTCCTTCCAACTACCTTCTACCCAACATGTACACTCGGTGCTGACTGGACAAGCAGTCTCCAACCTCCCTGCCATCCTGGGTGTTAAGCCTCCACGTGCACCACACTACATACATACACCCGTCTCCAGCTACACTTGCTGCCACCCCTCCCTCCTCCTGCAAGTGGTTAGGCCACGTGTGAATGCTCGCCTTGTGTGAGCCTGCATCAGCTTCAGTGGACGAGAATGAGTACAGTGTCGTCGGAGGGACTTCTCACTGCATAGGAGTCGATCGTTTTCTATTGCTCCTTCTTGAAGGATCCCCTCAGGCTGCGGGCGACCCACGACAGGGGTCCTGTGGTTGTATGAGTTGGTGGATAACTATATACAGAGATAAAGAAATTTATGTTTACATTTTATTTACTTATAATGACCCCAGGACCTCTTTCTGAGAGGAAGTCCTAGTGTCACCCAGGACCTCTTTCTGAGAGGAAGTCCTAGTGTCACCCAGGACCTCTTTCTGAGAGGAAGTCCTGGTGTCACCCAGGACCTCTTTCTGAGAGGAAGTCCTAGTGTCACCCAGGACCTCTTTCTGAGAGGAAGTCCTGGTGTCACCCAGGACCTCTTTCTGAGAGGAAGTCCTAGTGTCACCCAGGACCTCTTTCCCGGGAGGCTCGCGCAGCCCAGTGTTGCGCTACTTCCAGTAGTTGGAAATATGGACTCCTTTGAAGTGGGAGTTTCTTTGATACAGCCTCGTCGAAGAATATATATATATATATATATATATATATATATATATATATATATATATATATATATATATATATATAGAGAGAGAGAGAGAGAGAGAGAGAGAGAGAGAGTATGTATGTACGATTGCAGTGGTTAGTAATAGAGAGGAACCTCCCGCTGGGCTGAACAATTGAAGTGATCAGGACACATTGATCGTTCAAGACGACACTGCAGAATGATTGATCAGTGAACAACCATTGAAGACAAGACCAGATTAATGACACAATAAAGATTTTTAGATAATTTATTGCCAGTGACTTGAAAACTGGATGTCACGAGGGAGAATTTATTTCATACTTATACGCGTTTGGCTTGCCTGTGCCACCAGTGGAGTGCGGGGAAGCGAATGGATGAATAATAATATGACCTCAGTACAGAGTCGGGCAAGCAGGAGGGGCACGCGCCCAACTGCCCGCCCGCCAGCCTCTCATTCTAACCCAACATTGTGACTTGTAAATTTGTCGTAGATAGCGTCACCAGGCGTTACTGTGTGACACTTGTGGTTGGCCGGGTTAGTGGAGGAGGGTGTGGGCAGCCAGGTGTCCACATGCAGCCCAGCACCGTACCATCAATTGCCGCTCATGAGGACACATCCGTCCACGCACCACCCCACACGGGGCCACCTGCATCTAATTATTGCCTACCACGCCACCACCTGTTCACCAGCTGGTTCAATCGCCAGAAGTAGGACTTCCAGCTGCGCCCGACGCCTCACACCACCTGTCATGCTCCTGATTGTCATGGTGTCACGTGTGTGTGTGTGTGTGTGTGTGTGTGGAGTCAGCTAGTCCACCACTGCTTATACTGTAGAGGGTCATAGTGGACCCCACTCCCGCCGTCCTGCACCCAAGACATTTTATTATGTAAACATCTCTAGTCCGGATTATAGTCGGTCCCCTGTCAACTCAGCTGTTCATCCTCCTTTCGAAGTTGATCGATGGAATGGATACCTAGTTTAGGCTAGGATATATATATATATATATATATATATATATATATATATATATATATATATATATATATATATATATATTTTTTTTTTTCTTTTTTTTTTTTTTTTGCTTTGTCGCTGTCTCCTGCGTTTGCGAGGTAGCGCAAGGAAACAGACGAAAGAAATGGCCCAACCCACCCCCATACACATGCCTTGATTCAATCCACTGACAGCACGTCAACCCCGGTATACCACATCGCTCCAATTCACTCTATTCTTTGCCCTCCTTTCACCCTCCTGCATGTTCAGGCCCCGATCACACAAAATCTTTTTCACTCCATCTTTCCACCTCCAATTTGGTCTCCCTCTTCTCCTCGTTCCCTCCACCTCCGACACATATATCCTCTTGGTCAATCTTTCCTCACTCATTCTCTCCATGTGACCAAACCATTTCAAAACACCCTCTTCTGCTCTCTCAACCACGCTCTTTTTATTTCCACACATCTCTCTTACCCTTACGTTACTTACTCGATCAAACCATCTCACACCACACATTGTCCTCAAACATCTCATTTCCAGCACATCCACTCTCCTGCGCACAACTCTATCCATAGTCCACGCCTCGCAACCATACAACATTGTTGGAACCACTATTCCTTCAAACATATATATATATATATATATATATATATATATATATATATATATATATATATATATATTGGAAATGAGATGTTTGAGGACAATGTGTGGTGTGAGGTGGTTTGATCGAGTAAGTAATGAAAGGGTAAGAGAGATGTGTGGTAATAAAAAGAGTGTGGTTGAGAGAGCAGAAGGTGTTTTGAAGTGGTTTGGTCACATGAGAGAATGAGTGGGGAAAGATTGTCGAAGAGGATATATGTGTCAGAGGTGGAAGGAACGAGAAGTGGGAGACCAAATTGGAGGTGGAAGGATGGAGTGAAAAAGATTTTGAGTGATCGGGGCCTGAACATGCAGGAGGGTGAAAGGCGTGCAAGGAATAGAGTGAATTGGAACGACGTGGTATACCGGGGTCGACGTGCTGTCAATGGATTGAACCAGGGCATGTGAAGCGGTCTGGGGTAAACCATGGAAAGTTCTGTGGGGCCTGGATGTGAAGAGGTAGCTGTGGTTTCGGTGCATTAGACATGACTGCTAGAGACTGAATGTGAACGAATGTGGCCTTTGTTGTCTTTTCCTAGCGCTACCTTACGCGCACGCGGGGGGAGGGGGTTGCCATTTCATGTGTGGCGGGGTGGCGGCGGAATGGATTAAGGCAGCATGTATGAATATGTTCATGTGTATATAAGTATATGTCTGTATATATATGTATGTATACGTTTAAATGTATAGGTTGAAATGTGCGGGTATGGGCGTTTATGTATATACATGTGTATGTGGGTGGGTTGGGCCATTCTTTCGTCTGTTTCCTTGCATTACCTCGCTAACGCGGGAGACAGTGACAAAGTATAATAGATAAATAAGAAATGATATATATATATATATATATATATATATATATATATATATATATATATATATATATATATATATATATATATATATATATATAACGTTAATGAGGTGGCCTCGATTGAAATTTCAGTTACCCGTGTCGTCGTAGCTGACATAAGAAAAATATAATCACAAAACATCGGAATCTTCCCTGTGTCATAATCAACGAACTGACGGGCTATTCTACGAATGTCGTACAAGTTGTCGCAGTTGGACCATTAGTGTGACACAGAGGCAGAGAGATCCGATTACTAGGTATAACCCAGATGAACCTGGCGTACCGCCAGAACTCGCCATGACCCCTCCTCTCCTTCCCAGCTGAGCAGAACCACGGACGTGAGGGGAGGGAGGGAGTGAGTGTTGGCGCCCGTGTCACGAGAGGCGGGCGGTGACGGTGCCCCTGGTAGGGTGGACGTCGTCCACGGCCGCCTGGAGCGTTTCAGACATCTGTAGTGTTATGAACGTGAGGTGTGTGTGTGTGTGTGTGTGTGTGTGTGTCTACTCGCCAGTCATCAGTTTAACCTCAAGTCTACCACACTCATGAAATAGCACAGATATTACTTCTGTATTTTTTTTTTTTTTTTTGAAGTTTTCCACCTTCGACTATTAGGTAATAGTTTGTGTTTTGTTGTTAACGATAGCGGCGCTGCCTTATATCCCTGGATAATGATGAAGGGAGTTAGTGACCTGGAGCGTCTTGTGGTGTGGGGAGTGAGATAGTGACCTGGAGCGTCATGTGGTGTGGGGAGTGAGATAGTGACCTGGAGTGTCGTGTGGTGTGGGAAGTGAGTTAGTGACCTGGAGCGTCGTGTGGTGTGGGAAGTGAGTTAGTGACCTGGAGTGTCGTGTGGTGTGGGAAGTGAGTTAGTGACCTGGAGCGTCGTGTGGTGTGGGGAGTGAGTTAGTGACCTGGAGCGTCGTGTGGTGTGGGGAGTGAGTTAGTGACCTGGAGTGTCGTGTGGTGTGGGAAATGAGTTAGTGACCTGGAGTGTCGTGTGGTGTGGGAAGTGAGTTAGTGACCTGGAGCGTCGTGTGGTGTGGGGAGTGAGTTAGTGACCTGGAGCGTTGTGTGGTGTGGGGAGTGAGTTAGTGACCTGGAGCGTCGTGTGGTGTGGGGAGTGAGTTAGTGACCTGGAGCGTCGTGTGGTGTGGGAAGTGAGTTAGTGACCTGGAGCGTCGTGTGGTGTGGGGAGTGAGTTAGTGACCTGGAGCGTCGTGTGGTGTGGGGAGTGAGTTAGTGACCTGGAGCGTCGTGTGGTGTGGGAAGTGAGTTAGTGACCTGGAGCGTCGTGTGGTGTGGGGAAGTGAGTTAGTGACCTGGAGCGTCGTGTGGTGTGGGGAGTGAGTTAGTGACCTGGAGCGTCGTGTGGTGTGGGGAGTGAGTTAGTGACCTGGAGCGTCGTGTGGTGTGGGAAGTGAGTTAGTGACCTGGAGCGTCGTGTGGTAAGTGAGTTAGTGACCTGGAGCGTCGTGTGGTGTGGGGAGTGAGTTAGTGACCTGGAGCGTCGTGTGGTGTGGGGAGTGAGTTAGTGACCTGGAGCGTCGTGTGGTGTGGGGAGTGAGTTAGTGACCTGGAGCGTCGTGTGGTGTGGGGAGTGAGTTAGTGACCTGGAGCGTCGTGTGGTGTGGGGAGTGAGTTAGTGACCTGGAGCGTCGTGTGGTGTGGGAAGTGAGTTAGTGACCTGGAGCGTCGTGTGGTGTGGGGAGTGAGTTAGTGACCTGGAGCGTCGTGTGGTGTGGGGAGTGAGTTAGTGACCTGGAGCGTCGTGTGGTGTGGGAAGTGAGTTAGTGACCTGGAGCGTCGTGTGGTGTGGGGAGTGAGTTAGTGACCTGGAGCGTCGTGTGGTGTGGGGAGTGAGTTAGTGACCTGGAGCGTCGTGTGGTGTGGGGAGTGAGTTAGTGACCTGGAGCGTCGTGTGGTGTGGGAGTGAGTTAGTGACCTGGAGCGTCGTGTGGTGTGGGAGTGAGTTAGTGACCTGGAGCGTCGTGTGGTGTGGGGAGTGAGTTAGTGACCTGGAGCGTCGTGTGGTGTGGGGAGTGAGTTAGTGACCTGGAGCGTCGTGTGGTGTGGGGAGTGAGTTAGTGACCTGGAGCGTCGTGTGGTGTGGGGAGTGAGTTAGTGACCTGGAGCGTCGTGTGGTGTGGGGAGTGAGTTAGTGACCTGGAGCGTCGTGTGGTGTGGGAAGTGAGTTAGTGACCTGGAGCGTCGTGTGGTGTGGGGAGTGAGTTAGTGACCTGGAGCGTCGTGTGGTGTGGGGAGTGAGTTAGTGACCTGGAGCGTCGTGTGGTGTGGGAAGTGAGTTAGTGACCTGGAGCGTCGTGTGGTGTGGGGAGTGAGTTAGTGACCTGGAGCGTCGTGTGGTGTGGGGAGTGAGTTAGTGACCTGGAGCGTCGTGTGGTGTGGGGAAGTGAGTTAGTGACCTGGAGCGTCGTGTGGTGTGGGGAGTGAGTTAGTGACCTGGAGCGTCGTGTGGTGTGGGAGTGAGTTAGTGACCTGGAGCGTCGTGTGGTGTGGGGAGTGAGTTAGTGACCTGGAGCGTCGTGTGGTGTGGGAGTGAGTTAGTGACCTGGAGCGTCGTGTGGTGTGGGGAAGTGAGTTAGTGACCTGGAGCGTCGTGTGGTGTGGGGAGTGAGTTAGTGACCTGGAGCGTCGTGTGGTGTGGGGAGTGAGTTAGTGACCTGGAGCGTCGTGTGGTGTGGGGAGTGAGTTAGTGACCTGGAGCGTCGTGTGGTGTGGGGAGTGAGTTAGTGACCTGGAGCGTCGTGTGGTGTGGGGAGTGAGTTAGTGACCTGGAGCGTCGTGTGGTGTGGGGAGTGAGTTAGTGACCTGGAGCGTCGTGTGGTGTGGGGAGTGAGTTAGTGACCTGGAGCGTCGTGTGGTGTGGGAGTGAGTTAGTGACCTGGAGCGTTGTGTGGTGTGGGGAGTGAGTTAGTGACCTGGAGCGTCGTGTGGTGTGGGGAGTGAGTTAGTGACCTGGAGCGTCGTGTGGTGTGGGGAGTGAGTTAGTGACCTGGAGCGTCGTGTGGTGTGGGGAGTGAGTTAGTGACCTGGAGCGTCGTGTGGTGTGGGGAGTGAGTTAGTGACCTGGAGCGTCGTGTGGTGTGGGGAGTGAGTTAGTGACCTGGAGCGTCGTGTGGTGTGGGAAGTGAGTTAGTGACCTGGAGCGTCGTGTGGTGTGGGGAGTGAGTTAGTGACCTGGAGCGTCGTGTGGTGTGGGGAGTGAGTTAGTGACCTGGAGCGTCGTGTGGTGTGGGGAGTGAGTTAGTGACCTGGAGCGTCGTGTGGTGTGGGGAGTGAGTTAGTGACCTGGAGCGTCGTGTGGTGTGGGGAGTGAGTTAGTGACCTGGAGCGTCGTGTGGTGTGGGGAGTGAGTTAGTGACCTGGAGCGTCGTGTGGTGTGGGAGTGAGTTAGTGACCTGGAGCGTCGTGTGGTGTGGGGAGTGAGTTAGTGACCTGGAGCGTCGTGTGGTGTGGGGAGTGAGTTAGTGACCTGGAGCGTCGTGTGGTGTGGGGAGTGAGTTAGTGACCTGGAGCGTCGTGTGGTGTGGGGAAGTGAGTTAGTGACCTGGAGCGTCGTGTGGTGTGGGGAGTGAGTTAGTGACCTGGAGCGTCGTGTGGTGTGGGAAGTGAGTTAGTGACCTGGAGCGTCGTGTGGTGTGGGAAGTGAGTTAGTGACCTGGAGCGTCGTGTGGTGTGGGAAGTGAGTTAGTGACCTGGAGCGTCGTGTGGTGTGGGGAGTGAGTTAGTGACCTGGAGCGTCGTGTGGTGTGGGAGTGAGTTAGTGACCTGGAGCGTTGTGTGGTGTGGGGAGTGAGTTAGTGACCTGGAGCGTCGTGTGGTGTGGGGAGTGAGTTAGTGACCTGGAGCGTCGTGTGGTGTGGGAAGTGAGTTAGTGACCTGGAGCGTCGTGTGGTGTGGGGAGTGAGTTAGTGACCTGGAGCGTTGTGTGGTGTGGGAGTGAGTTAGTGACCTGGAGCGTCGTGTGGTGTGGGGAGTGAGTTAGTGACCTGGAGCGTCGTGTGGTGTGGGGAGTATTGCCGGTGCATCGAGCAGTTGTCTTGGCCATGATACGGAGGGAGGCGCGCGCGCGCGGGGGGGGGGGGGACGAGCAAGGAGCTGACGTTAATAGTCAGAACTGGTGGTTTACTTGTTATATTTGGGGGTAAGTTCTCACGTGCGTCAGCCTCGGGCTAAGAAAGCCGAGTCGTGCTCACATGTTTTCCTGTGTTGCAGCTGAACTCAAACAGGAGCAGCAGCAGCAGCAGACCACTGGGTCCGACCGAGGCTGTTTGGGGTAGTGGGAGAGAACAGAAACGAGTGGATTACTGTGGTAGTAGAGAGACATTCAGATTATTAATTTTTTCTTTAAAGAGGACGACATGTAAAGTTAGCTTAGCTAAAGAGGTGCAGATGTTGACAGTCGTGGATTTGAAGCGAAATATGTATCGAGTTTGTGCTTAAACGTATGTATGGCACTGCTCTTAACAACTTTAATCGGTAATTCATTCCACATGTTAACAATCCAGTTGAAGAACAAGTACTTCGCCTCATTCGAGGTAAAACGTTTGTTCGCGAGTTTGTATCCATGACTACGAGGGATATCAGACGAATCTATCCTTAAGCAGCTCGATAGATCGTGATAATGGAAGCCTTTAATGACTTTGGATACCTGTATTAGATCGTCTCTCAACCTTCTCTTTTTTTAATCTAGATAGATTTGATTCGTTTCGTCGACTCTCATAAGATTTGTTTCTCAGTCTTGGGATGATCATGGTATCTCGTCTTTTTTATTCCCTCTGTTCTATCCATGTCTTTCCTCGAGTAGGATGACCAAAACTGAACACAGTATTCAATATGGGGACGCACCAGTGATTTGTGCAGAGTGAGGATAGTTTCCCAAGACTGAAAATCGAAAGTCCTTCCCATGAATCCAAGAATTTTGTTCGCCCCTTTTTACTGCTTCTGTGCACTGCTTGCTTGGCTTTAGGTCACCAGAGATTATTACACCCAAGCCCTTTTCCTCACTGACGATTTGTCGCTAAGCAGAATTCATATTGTAGCTTGCCTTTTCATTTTTACTACCGATCTGTAACCCTTGGCATTTCTCAGTTTTAGAATTCACTTGCCGCCAGTTAGCCCAGGCCTTGTGTTTATCTATGTCAGTTTGAAGCTGCAGACGTTCTGTTTGTGTAGTACATTATTTTCCATCTTATTATCATCGACAAAATGTACAGATCTTACAATGAAGCTCATTATCAGGATCGTTAAGATTTAAGACAAAGAGAACCGGTTCCAATGTTAATCCCTGTGGCACGCCACTTTTACGTCTAACCATTCTGAGACTTGACCATTAATCATTACTCTTTGTGTACGGCCAGTCAACCAGTTACCTAAGCGACGAGGCACAGCCCCATCTGTACCATGTGACTTTAACTTTTATTAGTAACCTTTGATGACGAACTCAATCGAATGCTTTTTTTGAAATCTAAATATATATGTGTATATCACTTGCTGCTTTACTTTGTCATACATATAGATTACTTCGTTCAGAAAATCAAGCAGATTTATAAGACATGGGCGATTTCGTCGAAAATCATGCTGAGAATCGTTTACTAAGTGGTGGTCCTCTCGTTGGTTTACAGTGTTACCCCGAACGATGACTTCCATTAGTTTACCAACTACAGACGGAAACTTATTCGCGCGATGGTTCCCGGGCAGTGATTTATTATTTGTTGTGAATACCGATGTTACACTGGCAAATTTCCATTCCTCTGGAACATTTCCCGAAGCAAGTGACGTTTTGAAAAGCAGCCGATGGTTTAGCTGTCTCATGTCTCGCCTCCTTCAGTGTCCTCGTACAAGACTTATCTGGACCTGCTGTTTTGTTTACTGTCATACCATGTAGCTCTGAAACAGTATCTTTATCTCTTATTTCAGTACGTTGCAAGACGCTTTCCCTTCATAGTAATGTGTTGTGAAGTGTGGCCCATCACTGGTGTCGCCTACGTCAGCCCTCTCACCAGGTGGGACCTGTGTCTTCTGACAGAATGGTAATATTCCTTGTCTTACTCCCCCAGGTACGTTGTGCGCTCGAGTCCTGTCGTCCGTACGGACAGAGGAACGGTGAGCCAGGGCGGTGGACCAGGTAGGTGTCACTTGTGGGTTTTAAGGTAAGGCAAACTGTAATAGATTACCTGTCTGTACTGTACGGAGAAGAGGAGGGGGGAGTCTTTCACTCGTGGGGTCGCATCTCTTGAACACTCTCTACTGTGATACAACTTCTTAGATTTTTGTATGGTGTCTGCGTCAACCATGTCCTCTGTCATCGTATTCCATTCATCTAACACTCGTATACTGTGAAAGTCCTTCTTTATATCTCTTTTGTAAATAAGTCCCTTGCTTAACTTTGTTACATTCTATGGTTGTGTGTGTGTGTGGCTGGCCGGGCATGGCCCTGCTACCTGCTGGACACCTGGAACGTGACCCGACCCAATGTACCTGCCACTTTTTGTCCTGCCGGCGGCCACAGCGAGAGAGAGAGAGGGAGAGGGAAGAGGAGAGATAGTGGACCAAACATTGTTGTGTTTACTGTGTGTTATGCAACAGACAGGAGACTTTAAGTATTCCCCTGACCTCATGCGAAACCCAGAGTGTGTTTCCGCCGTGACGTGCCCTTCAGGGAGGGACACGTCTATCCCTGTCCAAGAGTCGTATAGTAATATCCCGTCAGTTGTATGGAAGAAGTCTCGTACTCACCCCCGGTGCCAGACGTACTGTGTTCACCCTCAAGGTGCCCCATGTTGTCTGTGTTTCATACGTAAACGTTGATGTTTCATTAAGATCGGCGATGGTGTCCCCCCGTGGTGGGGTCCGACATCAAGCCAACCGTACGATTCGTTCTCACGAGTGAGTCAGCGGCGTGGCAGCTGGGGCAGGGCACCATCACCAGTGTACAGGACTCTTGTGTTGTGTAACTCTGTACTGTGTAATCATCAACATGAAGCAAGTTTTTATTTTTCTTTATTTTTATTTATTTATTTATTTATTTTTTTTTTTTTGCCAAGCTGTTGTACCTCTCTGGCTTGTGGATGGGATAGAAAAGCTCCGTGGACTCTGGTCAAGCTGAGGATAGTGGTACAAGTATGATGATGCTGAGGTGGAGTAAGGAGAAAGGTGATTTTTCCTCAAAGGAGGAGGAAGAGTGAGTGAGGCATTTTGAGATCTCGTGTGCATCAATATGAGTAGGCTGTGGGATATAGACATCCGGGAGGCGAGGTTTAGATCCAGTGTATGCAGGAATATGTTGTTGGAGGGTCGTCTCTAGGGCTTCGTGCCAGAGGAGCAGCTATAGAGCATCGCACGGGACGAACAGAATGGTGAAAGTGGCGGTTATAGTGACACACAGGAGGCGTGTGTTGTCTGACGAGCAGATGATATAGCTCGAAGACCACTGGTGATCACGGGAGACTGGCTAGGAATGGTGTGGGTGTACCGGAGGTCCGCGTGTGACCAGGAAAACAACAAGCGCGGGAAAGTGGCTGAGAGGGGGCGGGGTGGGTTAGTATTGATAGACGAAAGGTAGTTGTGTAGTTGGGAGGTCAACTGGCACCTGGAATCATGTTTCACGTGGGCGGACATTGTGCGTGATGTGTGGAGGGGTTGCGGATAACAGCTAGGGGAAGATAGGCGGAGGGAGTGTCAGCCGTTGGAGGGAGATGCTTTGATAGTGAGAGGAAGATTGCTAGATTGCTGCTGCTGCTACTGGGAGTTGTGCTTGCAAATTGTGTTTGAAAGTGAGAGGTACAGTGGCATTGTGAGGGGTATTGGCAGGACACGAGAGAGACAATACTTCTGATAGGAGAGGCGCGAGGGAGACGTAGATTGAGTAGTGTTGACGACATTGTGTAGTGCGAAGAGTATTACGAGATGCCGAGGTAATGAAAGGAAGACATTGTTCAGCCTGTGCGCGAAGAGAGAGAGAGCGGAGTAATATTATCAGACGAGAGTTTATGATCAGGGGTGAGGGTGATTATTGGCAGAGCCCCATTATGTTGTTACCGGCCGAGGCCACTGTGAACCTTGGGGCGAGCAGCGCCAGTCGTATCTACTCTGTTTTGGAAGATTGTCTTCCACAGATGTCTTCCCAAAGTTTGCGTCCGTAAGATATCTTGTGTCAGACTCTGACGCCGAGGTTTGTGATGGTTGGGTAAACGCGCGCGCGTGTGTGTGTGTGTGTGTGTGTGTGTGTGTGTGTAATGAGAGAGGGACTGGCCTTGGCCTGGCCTGAGTGTGGAGGGGATTGTGTCCAGGATAGACAGGTAGGGTCAGGGTTGGGAACTGTGGCTATGGTGATTCCTCGTAAGGTTGGCTGTTGTGCGGTTCATTCTGTGGCGACCTTACCTCACGCATACCTCATATGATAGTGTCGGGGTCTCTCTCTCTCTCTCTCTCTCTCTCTCTCTCTCTCTCTCTCTCTCTCTCTCTCTCTCTCTCTCTCTCTCTCTTTCTCTATTTTGCTCCTTTGGTCTGTCGGGCTGTTGGAGGCTGCGGCTTGCAGGCCTACATAAACACGACGAGATGGCTGGTAGTGTACACTTTGTAGTTACTTCTCCAATATATATATATATATATATATATATATATATATATATATATATATATATATATATATATATATATATATATATATATGACATTTTAGACTCATGTTCATCGAATACTGTAGTGGCTCTGCCTACCTCACGAACTGAGTTATAAAGTGATATTAACTTTAACCAGAGCCACAGCTGCGGTGCTCACCTGGCGTCCAGTGTGTGTGTGTGTGTGTGTACACAGGTGGGTGGAGTGGCCAGCCAGATGTTGGGGTAGGATGATGGAGGTGCCACTAGCTGGGCCCACCACCTCACCTCACCTCCCGCCGGCCGAGTGCTTGCTCCGTGCTGGCCATGGACACCATCCAGGCGGAAGCTGGGAGACAGAAGCCAAGAACGACTTCCTTTCATTATGAAATTCATTGAAAGTTTTTTTTTTTTTATTTTCCCAAGAGTTTGGACATTACAGGTCATCTGACTTACCTCATAAAAACTTCCCCGGACCGAACAAGCGAAGCAGAACCTTTTGTTGAGAGAGAGAGAGAGAGAGAGAGAGAGAGAGAGAGAGAGAGAGAGTTTCTCTAACCCCAGACCAAGAGGGGGAAGGGGGGGTTGTTCCAACCCCCACACCCCCATTACGTAGGAGGGAAGTCGTTATCCCACACGGGTGAAAGGGTTGTGGGGGATTGGGGAGTTGAGAGGGGGAGAGCCCTGAGTGGGTCAGCTCTGGGTTCCCTACACTCACCCCACCACCTCCCACCTTCCCCTCCATAGGTGGGGATGATGTCCATGTTTGTTTGTTTACGACACGACCAGTCTCGCCCCCACGGTATTACCGGCATTTGGAAGGAGAGAATTTTCCGTAACGTGGAAAGGTCCCCGACATTCATATATTCCTATGAGTCCACAGGGAAATGAAACACGATAAGTTCCCAAGTGCACTTTCGTGTAATAATCACATCATCAGGGGAGACACAAGAGAGAAATATAACAGTCAGTTGATATACAACGAAGACCAAATGGCGTCCTAGCTACGTCTCTTCGTTGTATATCAACTGACCGTTATATTTCTCTCTTGTGTTTCCCCTTGATGATGTGATTGATACACGAAAGTGCACTTGGGAACTTATCGTGTTTCATTTCCCCGTGGACTCATAGGAATATGCTTGATCACCCGCTAAATTATGATCCTTTCCATTATATATATATACGAGTGTAGATGTTAGGTGTGGTGTAGATTGTGAGTGTAGTCTTCCCCGGTCTGTACTTCTACCTCACGAAGTCTACCTGAGGCGAGGCATGAGACTCGTGTGG
Organism: Panulirus ornatus; assembly: GCF_036320965.1. Classification (NCBI taxonomy): domain Eukaryota; kingdom Metazoa; phylum Arthropoda; class Malacostraca; order Decapoda; family Palinuridae; genus Panulirus; species Panulirus ornatus. The sequence goes on from NC_092240.1 coordinate 23,678,069, forward strand.
ATGTGTTATGAGGCGAGGCTCTGGACTCACGTGAGCGTGTTATGAGGCGAGGCTCTGGACTCACGTGAGCGTGTTATGAGGCGAGGCTCTGGACTCGTGTGTGAGCGTGTTATGAGGCGAGGCATGAGACTCATGTGCGGGTGTGTTATGAGGCAAGGCTCTGGACTCATGTGAGCGTGTTATGAGGCGAGGCTCTGGACTCGTGTGTGAGCGTGTTATGAGGTGAGACTCTGGATTCATGTGAGCGCGTTATGAGGCGAGGCTCTGGACTCTTGTGAGCGCGTTATGAGGTGAGGCTCTGGACTCGTGTGTGAGCGTGACTCACGGGCCTGGAGGAGAGGCTCTGGCTAAGTGGTTAATTACGATCGTGCTAGTGGGTCACTGAGCTCGCTGCCCCGCTGGCTGAGATTCGAACACTGGTCCCCCGACTTGTGGGCGACGAAATGGTGAGGTTGGGTCTTGTGGTGGAGTGCTGTGGCTGGTGTTGTGGTGACGGTGGAGACGGACGCTAATGGGTCACAGCAGCCTCCCCACCACAACCTCACCACACAACACCAACTCACCACACAACCATATTACTCACTCTTCTGTCCACGTTATCACAACCCGCTGCTACCACAACCACATCTACCACAGCAAAGCATGGCACCCTCTACGCAACCACGTCCGCCACAGCTAAACACGGAACCCACCACATCTATGACAAGGCTGGTGGGGGGGGGGGTGAGGGGGCCGTTAATTATCTAGGTACCACAACGCTAATTACCACGAGGGTCATCAAGCACACACACACACACACACACACACACACACACACACACACACACACACACACACACACACGTGCAGACCAAGTTATGACGGTGTTTGGTCTGGGGTCACGGGTCATGTTGAGGTGTGGTAAGCGTGGTTGTGGTGACCAGCTTCACTTGCCCAGGTACACCAGATATACTGTGAGTACTCAGTTATATCAGATAAGCTTCCCATGCTCAAGTAAATCAGGTAAGCTTTCCTTGCTCAAGTACATCAGGTAAGCTTTCCTTGCTCAAGTATATCAGATAAGCTTCCCTTGCTCAATACATCAGGTAAGCTTCCCTTGCTCAGGTACACCAGATAATCTTCCCTTGCTCAAGTACATCAGGTAAGCTTTCCTTGCTCAGGTACACCAGATAATCTTCCCTTGCTTAAGTACATCAGATAAGCTTCCCTTGCTCAAGTACATCGGGTAAGCTTTCCTTGCTCAGGTATATTAGATAATCTTCCCTTGCTTAAGTACATCAGATAAGCTTCCCTTGCTCAAGTACATCAGGTAAGCTTTCCTTGCTCAGGTATACCAGATAATCTTCCCTTGCTTAAGTACATCAGATAAGCTTCCCTTGCTCAAGTACATCAGTTAAGCTTTTCTTGCTCAATTGAGTACATGAGGTAAGCTTTCCTTGTTCACGTACACCAGATAAGCTTCACGTGGCCAGCCTCGCGCGACCAATATCATTTCGTCAGGCATCATTTGTACCACCTCCTCCTGCCACGGTTCTCACCACGTACACGGCTCACGTCGCTACTGTCTCTGGTGAGCGGCGGGTGGCTGGTGTCGTGTCTTGAGACACACACACACACTCACACACACACACACACACACGCGCTGCAGGCCCCGAGGACGCCCTGGAAAACCTCTCGTCTTGTCGGTTCGAGGGAAGAGATCAAGCCACATATCTGAATTCGAGACGAATGCAAAACTGTTCATGCACAATGGAAAAGTGGCTCTCTCTCTCTCTCTCTCTCTCTCTCTCTCTCTCTCTCTCTCTCTCTCTCTCTCTCTCTCTCTCTCTCTCAAGATACACGACCCATAACGCTCGTGTGTCGTCGCCTGTGTATGGATGGCACGCCAGAGGAACTGTCGAATCTGTGAAGAAAATGAGCGTCAGGGCATTTGTTGGGTAAGGTCGGGGTATTTGAGAACTTTCAGAAGGAGAGAAGCGACACCAGTGAGAGCGCGCGATCGCGCGCTCAGCAGACTTGTCGTTCACTCGTTCCCTCCCGTGGTGTGCGCTGACATCGACCAGCCAATCTGCTGGTCTTGAGGAACCTTGAGGAATGCCTCCTCGGGAGCCGCATGTAGTCCCCCCGGACGACCGAGACAGACTGTGAGGAACTCGGCCGCTCCCGCCGTCGTGGTTGTGTAGACCAGATGCATCATCGGTTACACACTGATGATGATGATACTGGAAGGCTTGTAGTTTTAACCTGAACGTACTGGTGATTCCCTTGCTTGCGACCCCACGCCTCTCAAAGCCCCTGTGTGAAACCTTGGGGGAGGGAAATAGTACACATGTATTGTCAGGTGATGATGTGATGAGGTACGCCATGAGGCGATTCCTGGACCTCTTCAGACACATGTGGACGGCTTCCTCCTGTGTGTGTGTACCAGAGCAGCCAAGTTTGTACGGCTCATGATGACTCTATGCCTCCAGCAGCAACCAGCAGGCTAGTAGATCGGGCCTCTTTCAGGGGAGGTGGATGGTACACGGAAGCTATATATGAAGCTATATATATTGCAAGAGGTTACGGTGGTGCGCATGATTTAGTATGTCCACATAACCACGAAGAAAATGACCCGGTAAGTTCCCAAGTGCACTTTCTTCCCCTGACGATGTGATCATTACACGAAAGTGCACTTGGGAACTTATCGTGTTTCACTTTCCTCGCTGTTATATATATATATATATATATATATATATATATATATATATATATATATATATATATATATATATATATATATATATATATATATATATTACGTTGGTTGATTCCCTGAGAGACAAGTCGTAGTGACGTTGGCGGTGTCTTCGTCCACAACACAGGTAAAACTCAGTTTGTGAGGAGGTCGAGGGAGAGGCGTATGTAGATCAGGCGAGGACTGATGCGTAAACTGAGTGACGTGGAGACGAGAGTCAGGTTACTGTCATAAAGTTTATTAAGTTACATTGTAGCGTAAGACTTTCGAAGATAATGACCATGATTTGATTTGATTAGGTATTAGAATGGTAATCAGAAATCTAGTAAGAAATATGTGGAGAAATAGTGAATGTTGAAGATGGTAGAAATATGAGGAGGGTAGTGAGTGTTGGCAGGACTGGCCAGTATGAGGAGGATAGTGAGTGTTGGCACGGCTGGCCAGTATGAGGAGGATAGTGAGTGTTGGCAGGACTGGCCAGTATGAGGAGGATAGTGAGTGTTGGCACAACTGGCCAGTATGAGGAGGGTAGTGAGTGTTGGCAGGACTGGCCAGTATGAGGAGGGTAGTGAGTGTTGGCACAACTGGCCAGTATGAGGAGGATAGTGAGTGTTGGCAGGACTGGCCAGTATGAGGAGGATAGTGAGTGTTGGCACAACTGGCCAGTATGAGGAGGATAGTGAGTGTTGGCAGGACTGGCCAGTATGAGGAGGATAGTGAGTGTTGGCACAACTGGCCAGTATGAGGAGGATAGTGAGTGTTGGCAGGACTGGCCAGTATGAGGAGGGTAGTGAGTGTTGGCACAACTGGCCAGTATGAGGAGGATAGTGAGTGTTGGCAGGACTGGCCAGTATGAGGAGGATAGTGAGTGTTGGCAGGACTGGCCAGTATGAGGAGGATAGTGAGTGTTGGCAGGACTGGCCAGTATGAGGAGGGTAGTGAGTGTTGGCACGTCTGGCCAGTATGAGGAGGATAGTGAGTGTTGGCAGGACTGGCCAGTATGAGGAGGATAGTGAGTGTTGGCAGGACTGGCCAGTATGAGGAGGGTAGTGAGTGTTGGCAGGACTGGCCAGTATGAGGAGGATAGTGAGTGTTGGCAGGACTGGCCAGTATGAGGAGGATAGTGAGTGTTGGCAGGACTGGCCAGTATGAGGAGGGTAGTGAGTGTTGGCAGGACTGGCCAGTATGAGGAGGGTAGTGAGTGTTGGCAGGACTGGCCAGTATGAGGAGGATAGTGAGTGTTGGCAGGACTGGCCAGTATGAGGAGGGTAGTGAGTGTTGGCAGGACTGGCCAGTATGAGGAGGATAGTGAGTGTTGGCAGGACTGGCCAGTATGGGGACTAACTCATTTCCCAGGCCCTTACGTCACTACCCCAGACCGGTCTGTACTTTCTCCGTGGTGTACGATTACTTGATCCACCAGTCTGTTGTTGGCGGTGCGCCGCCTCCCGCGCTAGGACAGGGACAGAGGCGCGGCTGAACTGGTTATGGTATATCCCGCATGTGGGACGGTCTTAGAGAGAGAGAGAGAGAGAGAGAGAGAGAGAGAGAGAGAGAGAGAGAGAGAGAGAGAGAGAGAGAGGTCCCCTTTCTCCCCACGAAACAGAGACGTAGATAAGGACGAAGGATGGGTTGGGTGAGGGAGTGTTGGTGCGAACAAAGACACATACGAGGCGAGGTATGAGAGGGGATATGATAAAGATGAGTTACAGTAATGGAAGGATGTGTATTACAAGACGTATTATCTCCTCAGATATAATTGGTACAGCTGTGGGCTGGTTGTGCAACGCCCTAACCCATGACGTGTCGTGGTCCAGTCTCCACCGTTGGTTCTTTACACTGTGGGTCGGGTGGTGTGGGTCCCCTGGTGTGGGCACATGTGGGCTGTGGTAGGTGTGGTCCCCAGGTGTGGGCATATGTGGGCTGTGGTAGGTTTGGTCCCCTGGTGTGGGCACATGTGGGCTGTGGTAGGTTTGGTCCCCTGGTGTGGGCTGTGGTAGGTGTGGTCCCCAGGTGTGGGCACATGTAGACTGTGGTAGGTGTGGTCCCCTGGTGTGGGCACATGTGGGCTGTGGTAGGTGTGGTCCCCTGGTGTGGGCTGTGGTAGGTGTGGTCCCCTGGTGTGGGCTGTGGTAGGTGTGGTCCCCTGGTGTGGGCACATGTGGGCTGTGGTAGGTGTGGTCCCCTGGTGTGGGCTGTGGTAGGTGTGGTCCCATCCTCCTGTAGATGAGGTAAGAATCATGCTCGCAGGAAACATTGCTGTGAAGTATTGGACGCATCACTGGATCCCCCAACACACACACACACACACACACACACACACACACACACACACACGACAGACAGACAGACACTTATTTACCGAGTGATGGAATTTCGACTTAGGTGAGCAGCAGCAGACGACGACATGATCACGATGTGTGTGGCGATCTCTGGAGCACGACGGTACGACCCTTGAGCACGACGGTACGACCCTTGAGTACGGCGGTACGACCTTTGAGCACGACGGTACGACCTTTGAGCACGGCGGTACGATCTTTGAGCACGGCGGTACGACCCTTGAGTACGGCGGTACGACCTTTGAGCACGACGGTACGACCTTTGAGCACGGCGGTACGACATTTGAGCACGGCGGTACGACCCTTGAGCACGACGGTACGACATTTGGGTATTACGGCCTGGCCTTTGACCTGACCACTGAGGGTGAGGTGTGAAGCCATGCCGTGGTAGCCAAGGGTGGCATCGCCTTACTCAAGGGAAGGGTGGGCCTCGACACCTGGTCTAGGCTGGCCATTAACCCCTTGGACAACATCTATGTGACAGCACCTTTTTTTTTTCCCCCACTCGTGTTTCCTTATACTTAACCTTGAGACTGTGGATATGAACAGCCTGGGGGACCACAGATCATACTGCAGGACGCCTGAGGTCAACTCGTAACCATTCCTGTACCTGGTGATGGGTATAGGTGTGTGTGGGTAGATTTGGTGTGATTCTTTCCTTCTCCCTTCTAACCATGTTGGTCATCTTCGCTGGACATTTGCCATTCAGATAGGACAACAGAATTCCCCCCTCTCTCTCTCTCTCTCTCTCTCTCTCTCTCTCTCTCTCTCTCTCTCTCTCTCTCTCTCTCTCTCTCTCTCTCTCTCTCTCGATTTAAGGGGTTGGGGTTCTGAACTTGTAAGAGGGTGTGAGGCGTACATGGGATAGAGTGACTTGGAGAGATATGGTATACAGGGAGCGACGTGCCGTCAATGGGCTGAACAAGGTCATAAGAAGCGGCCACGGGAAGCCACAGTAAGGTATGTGGGGTTGTCTGTGGGTAGGCGTTCTGGTTTTGGTGCGTTATACATGACAGCTAGAGTGTGGACGTCAGCGAATGAATCCATTTCTTTGTACCTAGCGCTCCCTAGCCAACACGGGAAATGGCGAATAGGAACGGAAAAGAAATGTGCTTACACCTTTTTCTAGTCGGGAAATGACGTTTTCAGGATTATCTTTCCGCGTGTATTCCGACATCTCCCACGTGAAATGAAAATTTGATTCTAGGAACAGCATTGATGAGTACATTACTTCGAGAGTGAGCAGTAAGGCCTCCCACCTTCAGCACAAGACGCGACAGTTCGCTAGTACAAGCGACGATTAACTGTCACTTCCGTTTGTTAAGGGCCAGAGATTCCTTATTTCTCATAATCAAAATATTTGTTCTAATTTCTAGGGACAGATTTTTACTTCGCATGAGAGTTACGTGAATCATATGTTAGACATTTGAGGAGTGTCCATCGACCGTGCGAGAGAGATCGAGCAATAGGTCATCCTAGTCGGATGAAAGGTGTGGTAAGTGTGAGTGTCTTAGTATGTGCAGGTGTGGTAAGTGTGAGTGTCTGTTAGTATGTGCAGGTGTGGTAAGTGTGAGTTTCTGTTAGTATGTGCAGGTGTGGTAAGTGTGAGTGTCTGTTAGTATGTGCAGGTGTGGTAAGTGTGAGTTTCTGTTAGTATGTGCAGGTGTGGTAAGTGTGAGTGTCTTATTATGTGCAGGTGTGGTATGGTAACCAGGTAGATCGGAGGGTTGACATGTTGACATAATTAAGTGTGCAGGTGTCACTGTACACCTGAAGCAGGTGTCACTGTACACGTGAAGTAGGTGTCACTGTACAACTGAAGCAGGTGTCACTGTACACGTGAAGCAGGTGTCACTGTACACCTGAAGCAGGTTTCACTGTATACACGAAGCAGGTTTCACTGCACACTTGAAGCAGGTTTCACTGTAAACGTGAAGCAGGTGTACAGTGTACACTGAAGCAGGTGTCACCGAACACGTGAAGCAGGTGTCACTGTACACGTGAAGGAGGTTTCACTGTACACTTGAAGCAGGTTTCACTGTACACCTGAAGCAGGTTTCACTGTACACGTGAAGCAGGTTTACAGTGACAAGTAAAAGTGAGATTGGGTGACCAGCCAGGTGGGTGGGTGGGTGGATGGGTCTGGCCGGCGCCTCTCGTCAGGACGCAGCCGTGTATTATCCAATGAATTGACTGATGAGGCATTTGGTTGCCTAACCTGATGTCTGTGTTGGATGTAAAGGTCGTGCAGAGACGCACCACCCATGTGTGTGTGTGTGTGTGTGTGTGTGTGTGTGTGTGTGTGTGTGTGTGTGTCCTTGATGCCTGGAAGAAGAGAGGGTTCTTGCTAGTGCTGTACAGTAGCAGGAACCAGAGGTGGTGGTGGGAAGAGTGTAAACTTGAGGTTCATTATGCTCGTGCTGAGCAAGCAGAGATGCCAGCGCCTGTCCAGAGGACTTGCCATCAAGGGCTGTTGTCCACGGCACCTGTAGCTTGGCAGACCCCCAGGACACCTGTCCTCCAGGGCACCTGCCGCAGAGGTCGCCTCTCGCACCGCCAGACCGGTCGTCCTCTGGGGCATCTGTTATCTGCGACGCCCATCGTGGAGAGCAACTCACTTTCAATAGCTTTGGTCTCCAGCCTTTTTGTGTGGTGTACCACTGACCTGTCTCTCCTCCACTTTCTCTACCACCTTTACGTACAGAATCTCACATTAGCATAATCAGGTAACTACATGCCACTGGTAGCGCACTGTGTATGACTTACATATTGTCCAACTGAACATGAATTCGTTTTCCTTTTTTTTTTTTCTTCTTTACTTTAGATTGGAATGCCAAAAGCTGACACCAGGTACAGCCTGGGCGAGTGTGGTGTACCATTAGTGGTACACGTACCGCCACTTGGGAATGTATGCTGTAGGGCATCTGTTATTGAGGGCACCTGCCGTCTCGTTTTCCTTCCAGTTCGTTTCTCTGGTATATATCGAAAGTCAAATCCCTTACCGCGTCAGGGAGCAGTGCAGGATAGAGAATTGGTTTGTGATTGTAGTGTTACATTGTTGGTGATAATAACATGAACGGTGTGTCAGCGTGGAGCCTCTCACACACACACACACACACACACACACACACACACACACACACACACACACCTTCCCGGCAAGAGAAGGTTGAGGCGAAGTGTTTGCTCCTCAGCGTTCTGCTCCTCCCTGGCGTTGTGAGGGGGGCCAGGCGTTCTGCCTTCTTCCCCAGCGTTTTAACGTGTCTGGCCCTCTATGAGTTCCCAGACGTTTTCTTTTGGCTATATAAACAAGGGAGGCAAGAAAAGTCGGCAGTGTGTCTGTATATATTTACATGGCATTGTTAGGCAGAAGCCTTATGCGTGAACAGTGGGATGAGTTTCAACAGATTTTTCCTTGTTGATTTTGCTTTTTCATCTCTTCCACCTCCGTATCTTCTTGCTCTTCACCGTCGTGTACTCCGTGAACATCGTTCCTACTGCAGGATACTTCACCTGGTCGACCCCCCAGCTGGTCGTCCAGGGCCTCTGCTTGATGTAGCAGGGTGGTGAGGCCGTCGCATGAGACAGAGCAGGATTGCGACAGCCTCACTTATGAAGTAACTAGACCCAGGGGGAAAAAAAGAAATGCTGGTGTCGATCGTCGACTGGAGTGTGAGTGTTGTGCTCTGGTGCAAGTGCGTCCAGTGAGTGTGTTGTTTTTTCTGAGTGTCATGCTTGCTTGTGGTAGCTGTTGTGTTAGCTGGTGGGGGGGGGGGGGGGGGCTGCCCCCGCTTACCCCTGAAGACAACACTCTCACACTCTCCTCATCCCTTCCTGCCGTCGGAGGAATGGGGTGGCCGAGTACCCTCCTGGGTGTGTGTCACCACCTGTCATCTCCTGACGTCACGCACGGCTTCTGGAGTACACTTGGACACTGCCGCCACACCTGGCAGAAGGAGTGTGTGACACACACTCACCTGCGAGAAGAGTGTGTGACACACACTCACCAGGCAGACGAGGGTGTGACACAGACTCACCTGGCAGACGAGGGTGTGACACAGACTCACCTGGCAGACGAGGGTGTGACACACTCACCTGGCAGACGAGGGTGTGACACTCACTTGGGAGGCGAGTGTGTGACACACACTCACCTGGCAGACGAGTGTGTGACACACTCACTTGGCAGACGAGTGTGTGACACACACTCACCTGGCAGACGAGTGTGTGACACACTCACTTGGGAGACGAGTATGTGTCGCGCATTCGCCTGGGTCATGATGGGTGTAAGGTCTGCAGTTCTTCAGGTGAACACATCGAAAGTACTCCATCCCTTCGAGGCCACGCGTCAGTAGCAGATCAGAATCGAAGACAGATTGTGGAATATAACATCAGGTTGACTGACGAGGAACGTATGTATCGTCAAGTGTCAGTGCGGAAGGTGAGACTGTAGCTTTCTGCCTGGGTCAGTGGCTGGCGGTGGTCGGCTGGGGTCCAGAGCACATCTGTGATAAAGTGAGGCTCGGTATGACGGGCGCTGGGTCATCATCATCAAGTGGTCTCAGATGTGGCAGCCGAGTTGTTGTGAGATTGTAGGTGGTGTGGGTGTGTGGTTGTAAGGGTTTCAGACAGTGGTTGTGATGGTAGCTGGGGTTCCACGTGCCTTTAGATGGTATGGTGGTGGTGGTGATTGGATTGTTTGGGTAACTTGGCTGATGGTTGTCGTACTGCAGGCGCTTCTATGAGCTTGTTAGTGCTTTTGTTGGTGATTATGGTGCTGTGTGTTGATGGTGGGGGGTTTTGTTGGTGATTATGGTGCTGTGTGTTGATGGTGGGGGGTTTTGTTGGTGATTATGGTGCTGTGTGTTGATGGTGGGGAGGTTTTGTTGGTGATTGTGGTGCTGTATGTTGATGGTGGGGAGGTTTTGTTGGTGATTATGGTGCTGTGTGTTGATGGTGGGGAGGTTTTGTTGTTGATTGTGGTGCTGTATGTTGATGGTGGGGAGGTTTTGTTGGTGATTGTGGTGCTGTGTGTTGATGGTGGAGGTTTTGTTGTTGATTGTGGTGCTGTGTGTTGACGATGGGGTGTTTTGTTGGTGATTGTGGTGCTGTGTGTTGATGGTGGTAGTGGTTTTGCCTGTGTGATCGGGCACAAGTCAGTGGTGAGGGAGTGAGGCGAGAGAGGGCGTGTGACACAACACGTGAAGATTAACGTCTTGCCTATTTCAATCTCTCTTTTTATTGGATTATCTTTATCTTTATCATCATTATTCACTCGAGTTTGTTGTTATGAATGTTGTGAGGCAGTGGCGTAGTAGTTAGGAGGCGATGGTTGTGAGTGCCCGGGGTATCCCCAGGTGTGTGTGTGTGTGAGTGGTCACTTTGTGAGGACCGAGTGAGTTACTGGGGTTGGCCTGGACTTACACCCTCCACTACTGTTGGCCTGACGACGGGTCGGTGTGCACACCTGGAGCCCATCACCGTCGCCAGCAGCACCACGGCTCCATCTGGTCCCAGTAGCTCGTGCGAAGTGTGTGTGTGTGTGTTGTGTGATTGGGTAGCGCTCGCCCCTGCAATGGTAATACTCTACCAAGGCGATATTGCGCAATTCATCAACTTTCCTCGCGGATGTTATTGCGTCGTACGCGCCATTACCCGAGGAGTGTTGTGTGGCAAAATTTCGTCAGGAACTGTGGGAACTGTGCGGCGATGTTTGTGAAGGTCGAGTGTGAGGGGCCGAGCGAGGGCGGGGTGGGGGATGCCAACCCCAGCCCACACAGGTAAGGGTCGCAGGTTTCCTCCCGGACCAGACATTGTGCAGGTGTTCCCACCGCTGTCGGTGTGAGGGTGTGGGTGCAGTGTCCATCAGGAACCATCTGTAGGTGGTGAACTGCAGTAGTGTACGGGGGGGTGTTGAGGTAGTGGTCATGCGAGACTGAACCCCATCTGCCACCACCTGGACAGCTGTGGTTCGGCTCTTTCTTGACCCATCATCATTATTAATGTCATTCGTTATTGATTTCGTCTCTAGAAATAAATGGAGATGAGGTCATTCGTAACACAGGTTGGTGAGCTTTGATGTGGTGAGTGGTGGTGGTGGTGGCGTGTGTGTCGCTCCCTCACCATCACCAGGACGCGTTTGTGTCAGGCTGCCTGGCCTCCCCTACCTGGCATCCCTGCATGTCGTGGTAGAGCAGTGTGGAGGCTGCAGCGTGTACTGTGGTACTGGCGAGGGGGATGGTGGGGCTTCTCCCTACCACGGGAGATCTCTCTCCACCAAGCCACTCTCCACCACCTCTACGTCGGAGATCTCTCTCCACCAAGCCACTCTCCACCACCTCTACGTCGGAGATCTCTCTCCACTAGCCGCTCTCCACCATCTCTACGTCGGAGATCTCTCTCCACCACCTCTACGTCGGAGATCTCTCTCCACCAAGCCACTCTCCACCACCTCTACGTCGGAGATCTCTCTCCACCAGCCGTTCTCCCACATCGTCTGTGAGAAAAAGGTAAATGTCTTTGGGCCAGACGCCCTTGCCTCCCTGGATGACGTCATCTGGCAGGAAGGGCGAGGTGCTTGTAATAAAACTCCGACGCGCTTGTACTTACACACGAGTTCTTACTTATAATGGACGTGCATATATACTTACATACGAGTTCTTACTTATAATGGACGTGCATTTATACTTACACACGAGTTCTTACTTATAATGGACGTGCATATATACTTACATACGAGTTCTTACTTATAATGGACGTGCATATATACTTACATACGAGTTCTTACTTACTATGGACGAACATTTGCGTGTGGAGGAGCTTATATACTTACATACGAGCCCTTACAAGAGACGAGGATTGACTTACATACGAGGTTATACTTATGATAAACGAAGTTTTATTTTTGGACGAATTCTTACTTATGATAAACGAGTTTTTTTTTTTTTTTACTTATAGTCGAGTCTTTACTTACAGACCAGTCTTATCTTCTGGACGTGCCTTTACTGGCAGCTGAGTCATGCCCACCACACACACACACACACACACACACACACACACACACACACACACACACACACACAGTGTCCTGAATCTGAGGCGAATGTTATGATATGTTTGCACTTCACAGATCAAGAAAATCACATGACTTACTCTTCATTTTTAGAAACGCTTTATATATGTTTTATGCTCAGCTTCCCTGAAGTTTTAGTTATTGTTTCTTCGTGGCTGGGATAAGTGATTTAGGAAATGTGTCTTACGTCTCATGTATTTCTTTTAGTTCCTGTTTTGGTGGGTGTATATTCAAGGGTTTGGGAGAGAGGGGCGGGTCTGCCAATCTGGCGGGTGTAAGATGGTGGGGAGTTGGCTCTGATGTGAGCCAGTTGCTCTTTGCTGATGACACGGTGCTGGTAGTAGATTCGAGTGAGAAACTGCAGAGGCTGGTCTCTTTTGAGTTTAGGTGAGTATGGGAAAGAAGAAAATTGAGAGTGAATGAAGTCAAGGTTATTAGGTTTAGTAGTAAAGAAGGACCCTGTAATTAGAATTTGAGAGTAAATGGACAGAACCTGAAAGAATTGAAAGGTTTTAGACACCTGGGAGTGGAGGTGGCAGCGAAAGGAACCATGGGGGCTGAAGTGAGCCACATAGTTAGCGAGAGAGCGAAAGTCCTGGGTAGCTTTAGGAATATGTATGTAGAGAGGTGACTGTCTGACTGTAAAAATGGCAATGTTTGATGGTACAGTTAACCCGACGGTGTCGTTTCGATGCGAGGCGTCGGTCTAGACTACAATGTACAAAAGAGGTTGAATTTGTTGGGAGATGAAATGTTTAAGGAAAATGTGTGGTATGAGGAGGGATGAGAGAATAAGAAACGATAGGGTAAAAGAGAGGTAGTAAGGAAAGTACGAACGATAGAGCTGAAGGTGTGCTGAAATGGTTTGGACTTATGGAGAGGATGAGTGAAGAGAGGATGTTGAGAGGGTATACATGTCGGAGGTGGAGGGGACAAGAGAAAGGAGAAAACTAAGGAGAGGGAGGAAGGGCGGAGTGAAAGAGGCTTACAGTGTTCGAGGCCTGAACATGCAGGAGGGTGCATGCCGGGTGAGGGATAGGGGCCTCGGATACGATCACCAGTGCGGGTAGACAGCACACAGCTAATTCAGCCGTTCATCCTTCATCTGGTTGGTAGATAAATGGGCGTCAGCTTGGGCTGGAGTAAAGCACCAGGTCTGTAACAGACCTAACCAGCCGACTGCTTGTAACTGGGCTCAAATTAACCCTGGGGTGTCCATGTCCTGACAGAGAGATGTAACGATTACGTTATAAATGTTATAGCCACGGGATGTGTCACTATTATATACTGAGCCATTACATTATTCTTGGTCTCTGTGTATGAGCCTGTCAGCATAAAGCAGTATACTTTACCCTCCCTGGGCAACCAACATTTGAAATAATTGTATGTCGGAGCCGATATCCTACGCTTGAGGATTTTAAGGACATGGCCTCCAGAGATTTGCGGCGGTGTCTTAGATATGAAGGAACAATGCAGAGTGTTGGGGGGAATGCGGTCACTACCTGCCCCGTGGGGGGGGGGGAGATCGTGTCTAGGGCTGTGTTGTGGTTATCAGTGTGGCGGGCCAGACACAGGTGTGGCGTGTGTCAGAACCTCAACCACACTGTGGCTGGGCTGGGTGAGGACCTTGACTACACTGTGGTCACTCTTGTGGGTGGATGAGGACCTGAACTACACTGTGGTCACTCCTGTGGGTGGATGAGGACCTGAACTATACTGTGGTCACTCCTGTGGGTGGATGAGGACCTGAACTACACTGTGGTCACTCCTGTGGGTGGATGAGGACCTGAACTACACTGTGGTCACTCCTGTGGGTGGATGAGGACCTGAACTACACTGTGGTCACTCCTGTGGGTGGATGAGGACTTGTACTTACATGGTGGTCTACCCTGAGGGTGGATGAGGACCTGGACTACACTGTGGTCTACCCTGTGGCTGGGTGAGGACCTGGACTAACACAGTGGTCTTCTCCCCTGTGGATGGATGAGGACTTGTACTAACACGGTGGTCTACCCTGAGGGTGGATGCGGACCTGGACCAACCCAGTGGGTCGGCCACTACGTACCTCCCCGCAGCTCGTCATTAAACAAGACATAAAGATTGGTGAGGTACAGCCATGCGTGCTGTGTGTGGCTGGTGCTGTGTCCCAGCTGGGCACGGCCTTACTTACGAACTGTGGCTCTCGCTGAAGTTGGCCAGCAAGTGTGGTGGTAGTGGTGGTGGTTGTTGGGAGCTGGTGTAGTGGTGGTGGTAGTTAGAGCTAGTGTGGTGGTAATGGTGGTAGTTAGAGCTAGTGTGGTGGTGATGGTGGTAGTTAGAGCTAGTGTGGTGGTGATGGTGTAGTTAGAGGTAGTGTGGTGGTGATGGTGGTAGTTAGAGTTAGTGTGGTGGTGATGGTGGTAGTTAGAGCTAGTGTGGTGGTGATGGTGGTAGTTAGAGTTAGTGTGGTGGTGATGGTGGTAGTTAGAGCTAGTGTGGTGGTGATGGTGGTAGTTAGAGCTAGTGTGGTGGTGATGGTGGTAGTTAGAGCTAGTATGGTGGTGATGGTGGTAGTTAGAGCTAGTGTGGTGGTGATGGTGGTAGTTAGAGTTAGTGTGGTGGTGATGGTGGTAGTTAGAGTTAGTGTGGTGGTGATGGTGGTAGTTAGAGCTAGTGTGGTGGTGATGGTGGTAGTTAGAGCTAGTGTGGTGGTGATGGTGGGAGTTAGAGCTAGTGTGGTGGTGATGGTGGTAGTTAGAGGTAGTGTGGTGGTGATGGTGGTAGTTAGAGCTAGTATGGTGGTGATGGTGGTAGTTAGAGCTAGTGTGGTGGTGATGGTGGTAGTTAGAGCTAGTGTGGTGGTGATGGTGGTAGTTAGAGCTAGTGTGGTGGTGATGGTGGTAGTTAGAGCTAGTGTGGTGGTGATGGTGGTAGTTAGAGCTAGTGTAGTGGTGATGGTGGTAGTTAGAGCTAGTATGGTGGTGATGGTGGTAGTTAGAGCTAGTGTGGTGGTGATGGTGGTAGTTAGAGCTAGTGTGGTGGTGATGGTGGTAGTTAGAGCTAGTGTGGTGGTGATGGTGGTAGTAGTAGTTGGAGCTGGTGTGGTGGTGATGGTGGTAGTTAGAGCGAGTGTGGTGGTGATGGTGGTAGTTAGAGGTAGTGTGGTGGTGATGGTGGTAGTTAGAGCTAGTGTGGTGGTGATGGTGGTAGTTAGAGCTAGTATGGTGGTGATGGTGGTAGTAGTAGTTGGAGCTGGTGTGGTGGTGATGGTGGTAGTTAGAGCGAGTGTGGTGGTGATGGTGGTAGTTAGAGGTAGTGTGGTGGTGATGGTGGTAGTTAGAGCTAGTGTGGTGGTGATGGTGGTAGTAGTAGTTGGAGCTGGTGTGGTGGTGGTGACTGGAACAGCCGTGTTGGTTGTAGCTGCGGCAGATGGTATGAACGTGCAGTCTGTAGCCAGCTGCTGGCACCTGGGTTGGATGGGCCAGGATCACACATCCTCTCTGGCCCACGACCTCAGCCTGACCCA
Source organism: Panulirus ornatus (assembly GCF_036320965.1). Lineage (NCBI taxonomy): Eukaryota > Metazoa > Arthropoda > Malacostraca > Decapoda > Palinuridae > Panulirus > Panulirus ornatus. Next base: position 23,693,719 of record NC_092240.1, read on the forward strand.
CCAATACTACTCAGTCCTGGTGAGTTGAGTAGATAGTAGTAGATTTCATGTTAGTTTCTATCGATGTGAGATTCATTAATACTTGCCCGTAACACGGAATAAAGCAGTTGTGGTCTCGTTTCATCATCAGGTTTCACGCGGTCAGTTTGAAGGCGAGCGTGTCTGCCGCGTGTCTCGCGAGCGAGGTGTGATGTTCCATCATACACCATAAGGCCAGAGAGGCCCACTTCCTCCCCTCCTCCTCCTCCTCCTCCTCCTTTCTCCACCCCCACGCCCCTTCCCTCCCATGGCACAGGTGGCGCAGAAGGGAAGGAGGAAATGAGAAAATCGGACTATTCTGACGGGGTTGATAGGGAGTGGTTGAGGCCAGTTGAGGCTCAAGTGTGTGGCTGTGATGGCCAGGCCAAGATAACGTTAGCCCAGCAGGAAGTGGCACCATCCTGCTCCGGTCACCTCACCCCCTCCACTCAGCCACACTTACCCTCCACCTCGCCGCCACACTTGGCCACGATGGCATGACCTTTGACCTGGCTGGTCCTTATGGGGGTCAAGACTAAGTAAGGCCAGGTCATAGTAACTCCTACTATCGCACAAGATAGTATCTATCGCAGCCTGTGTACAAGTACACTTGAGGTCTCTCACGAAGCCTTTGTACATGTACAGTTGAGGTCGGTTACTAACAGAACCAGAGGTCATGTTCAGTGACGGTCCGTCACAGCCTGTCATCACGTACACCCGAGGCTTAATGACCTGGCTCTCAGCGTACACCACAAAACAATGATTACCATGATCACAAAGATACGTCAGACTGGATTGTACACAGGAGTGGCGTAAATAATGTTCTCAAGTTGTTCAAATAATGCTCAAGCTGTTCTAGTGTTCAAATTATGTTCAGGTTGTTCAAATAATGCTCAAGCTGTTCTAGTGTTCAAATTATGTTCAGGTTGTTCAAATAATGCTCAAGCTGTTCAAGTGTTCAAATTATGTTCAAGTTGTTCAAATAATGCTCAAGTTGTTCAACTGTTCAAATGATGTTCAAGTTGTTTAAGTAATGTTCAGGTTGTTCTTCGACTTACTGACTGACACTCTCTCCGAAGGCAATATTGCCGTGTGCTGACGTCATCTTGCAGACCAGCGGTATTACGTCGTGGAGGACGTAGGAATATGATGTGAACTGTGGTGGATGACTGAATACACTGGGATCAGGCCGTCACACCAGCCAGTAACACCCATACTGGTGTGACGCGGTGTCCCAGCACCAGGCCGTCACACCAGCCAGTAACACCCATCCTGGTGTGACGCGGTGTGCCAGCACCAGGCCGTCACACCAGCCAGTAACACCCATCCTGGTGTGACGCGGTGTGGCAGCACCAGGCCGTCACACCAGCCAGTAACACCCATCCTGGTGTGACGCGGTGTGGCAGCACCAGGCCGTCACACCAGCCGGTAACACCCATCCTGGTGTGACGCGGTGTGCCAGCACCAGGCCGTCACACCAGCCAGTAACACCCATCCTGGTGTGACGCGGTGTGGCAGCACCAGGCCGTCACACCAGCCGGTAACACCCATCCTGGTGTGACGCGGTGTGCCAGCACCAGGCCGTCACACCAGCCGGTAACACCTACAAGCCCCGTAACCACCAATATCAGGCAGCAGCCGTGAGTTTTTAACACGGTAGTGAGGACCTGATGATGTGACGTACTTTAGGTGATCCGGGACGGACGCCCATTGCTAGCTGACCTACGACCGTAGTAAGTCATTCAGTTGTTAGGCAGCGTGTGTGAGGGTAAGCTGGGGTTGTGTGTGAGGGTAAGCTGGAGGTTGTGTGTGTATGTGTGTGTGTGTGTGTGTGTGTGTGTGTATGGAGCGGCGGACGTCCGTAGTGACTGGGGACACGGTCAGTAGCGGTCGGGTCTTGGACAGGGGAAAGCTGTCACTTGTGGACAGGTGTTGCCCAGCCTCACATGTACGTACCTTCCATGGATGGGTTTTCCTTTTTTCTTTTCTTTTTTTGGGGGGTGAGGTTGGTGGGGGGGTAGGGACTGGTGACTATTAGTACGTCAGGTCCTGCGTATAACCATCTCTCTCTCTCTCTCTCTCTCTCTCTCTCTCTCTCTCTCTCTCTCTCTCTCTCTCTCTCTCACACACACACACAGACAGACAGACACACCCACGTCATCCAGCATATTTCCTCAACATTTGCCGCAATTTCAGGGCGTGAAATCTGACTCTCTCTCTCTCTCTCTCTCTCTCTCTCTCTCTCTCTCTCTCTCTCTCTCTCTCTCTCTCTCTCTGCTTGTCTTGGTAGAGGCAGTTGACGGGGGGGGGGGGGGGTGCAGCTAATACATCGCTGGGGAGGTGTTCTGTCTTATGGTAACCACAGAAGTATAGTAGTTTAATGTAGGGACGACATGTAATGATGATAACGATATTAGTAATGATAACAATATTAGTAATAATAATATTAAGAATAATAATAATAATAATGATAATAATAATTGTAACATAAAAATATTAAGATTCTTACTACTACTACTGTTATTATTATTATTATTATTATTATTATTATTATTTCATGGTCTACGTAATGAAGGTATCAGTACGGGAGACCATCATACCAGCAACACCTCCTGTGGTCATGGCTTCACGTTAGCCAGTGTGAGCAGCAAGTGTGTAGGGACGGGCGGGTCTTATCACATACCACAGAAAATGGTACTTGACTTCAATATGTAATAATGGAAGAAAATGTGGGTAGGCTCTGTAACCGTGCAGTGTACTTCGTTGGTAATAACACCATGACATTTACATTATTTTTGACAATAATTGAAAGACTTGATTGACAGTTTTGGCATTCGGAAGGATTTTCAGGCGGGCCCAACACTGTGTTGACGGCTTGATATGGTCGCTGTACAGAATAGAAAACGTGGGACCGCTCTTCCTGGGATGGATGGATAAGTGGAGGAGAATGTATGCTCCTTGCTCCCTCTGACGACACGGGTGTTCCTTGCTCCCTGTGACGACACGGGTGTTCCTTGCTCCCTCTGACGACACGGGTGCTCCTTGCTCCCTCTGACGACACGGGTGTTCCTTGCTCCCTCTGACGACACGGGTGTTCCTTGCTCCCTGTGACGACACGGGTGTTCCTTGCTCCCTCTGACGACACGGGTGCTCCTTGCTCCCTCTGACGACACGGGTGTTCCTTGCTCCCTCTGACGACACGGGTGCTCCTTGCTCCCTGTGACGGCATGATCGTTCCGAGGACGCCAGTAACTCGATGTGGAATTGTCAAAAGAAAAGACAAACTTGATTCGTCAGATCACACGCATCACGAACGACCATTACGATCGCCAGCACGGGTGGAGGGTGGGTGGCTGCGGGTGGGTGGAGGCGAGTACAGAGTGGACGGTGGACAGGCAACAGAAGAAAGCCACGGGATGTGCTGCTATGATTCTGTACCACGTGTTGGACTCTGTGCCACACCGCTCGTGCGTTCCGCAGGCACTGATCTGTATCGCATGTCTCGCTTATCATATCTGTAATCAGATTTTCAGTGTACCGACGTGATACAGCCATTGTGTACGAGGGTTTTGCTTTGTGTGTGTGTGTGTGTGTGTGTGTGTGTGTGTGTGTGTGTAGAACGTTAGAGGCTTCCTAGATAAGGAGAGAGAGAGAGAGAGAGAGAGAGAGAGAGAGAGAGAGAGAGAGAGAGAGAGAGAGAGAGAGAGAGAGAGCGCACAGTGTGTGTGTGTGTGTGTGTGTGTGTGTGTGTGTGTGTGTGTGGTCATGATACACTAGAGGGAACTCTTATAAGGAGATGGTCAGATTTAGGATCAAGGAAAGTGGCTTGGTTGGGTGGCCTTGGTGCGTGGCGGGCTGCTGCTGCTGCTGCCATGGTGGGCAGTAGCCTGGTGGTAGTGTGGTTGTGGTGGGCAGCAGCCTGGTGATGGTGTGGTTGTGGTGGGCAGCAGACCCATGGTTGTCTGTGGTGTTGATGGTGGCGTTGCGGTGGTCTCTAGTGGTGGTCTCTGATTGTGACAGACCTCCCTGGTGGAGAACACGATATATGTGTAGAGGACGGGTGGAGGAGATGAAGACGTGAGTACGAACACCAGAAGTTGGTAAAGTGTTTTGATAGAGAATGTTCCAGAGCTGGGGCGCCACGAGTGTAGACTCTCTCTCTCTCTCTCTCTCTCTCTCTCTCTCTCTCTCTCTCTCTCTCTCTCTCTCTCTCTCTCTCTCTCTCTCTCCACGTACTGGTAACTACTGTAGTTTGTCATGAAAGCTTTAAGCTTAATATAAACCCCCATTGATGAGCAGTACACCCCCGTGCGAGCCTCGAGCATTTACCGTCCAACCCCATGGCTCTGATGGCCCTGACCTTTGACCTGACCCTGAATGGTCATGTCAGAGGCTCCGTAACCCCCCCCCCCCCAAGGGTCGCACCGTGGTCTTGTTCCAAGAGGTTGAGGGTCTCCTGCAGTATAGGTACCTCGGGGGTCTTCGCCCGCACCATAGTACAGTGAGGCCCAGTAGGGACGTGTTCACTCCATCGTGACATCTGATCGTTCGTCATTGTGGTCGCTGTGGACCTAAACCTGCTCACTGGTTGAGCAGGATTTACCAGCGCTTGGCCGTCTGTAGTCCCGGAGGTTTGCTTGGCTGGCGTGAGGGCAGCGTCTCACCGTGATTAGGAAGATATATGATAGATCTCCTGGAATGACGTGGTTTCCGTTGGTGGAAGTATACAAGTCTGAGTGTTGGTAGTGTCTCTCTGGCCAGCGACCGTTTCTGCTGTGGAAGACGGTGTGGATGACGTGTTCGTCAGATTGGCTGATGGTTTAGGATGGTAGTGTTGTGGGTGACGGTGTTGACAGTGATAGTTATGACTGGGGCAACGGGGATGATCAGGTACATGAGGAAAATATGGTTAAGAGTGATGTTTGGTCGTGGTGGTGTGGATGGTGAGGGAGGTAAGCAGCGATGGGACTTGTTCGTGTCTTCTTATCTATTAACTTTGGGCCGTACATGGCAAAGTCTTCGGGGGCTTCAACCCTCAACAGCCCGGGCGGGGTCAAGGTAGATGATCTCCTCTGTGAACACACACGGTCTCGAAATGACCCAGTGGTCCGTCGCCGTCAATGTTCGTTGGCCTTCCTCTCCTTTGCGATGTGAATGGTTGGTGTACGTGGGTGTGTGGTGCCAGCAGGGTGGAGACAGTGAGGTTGTGAAGGCGTTAAGAGGCAGAGAAAGCGATGATATGTTGTTGTTCACAGTGAGGGGCGAATCTAGGTCTCCACACCGCTTGCATCACTTGCTACAACACCTTCTCTTGTGTTACCTCAGGTTGTTATCAGTGCGGTGGGGCTGGCTGTAGTGGGAGAGGAAATGGACTAGTTCCTCCCTCCCCCAGGTGTGTGTGTGTGTGTGAGTTGCGGCAATCAACAGCTTAGAATTTTAGATAGTCGCCAGGAGAGCTTAGCTCTTGGTTGAGCTACGGGGTTAGAGAGGAGCTCCCCCAACTTTTGGTTGAGCTGCTGGGAGTAGAGGCGAGCTCCCCCGAATCATTTAGCTGTTCCACTGTTCATAGCTTGTTGTACTTGACGGTAGTTGTGTTTGGTGTAGCGGTTAACGTTGCTTCCCGTGACGCACTCACGGACCGCCCGGGGTCGAGCCCGCATAGTTCGAATCCTGGTCACGGCAGTCGGGCCACAGTCCACCCATCTGTTCATCCTCCCGTAGGGGCTTGTCGATGAATTGGGCACCTGGCGTCCTAGCTACTCCTCTTCGTTGTATATCAACTGACTTCTTTCTTGTATCTCCCCTGATGATGTGCTTATTACACAAATTGCACTTGGGAACTCATCGTGTTTCATTTCCCCCGGACTCATAGGAATATATATATATATATATATATATATATATATATATATATATATATATATATATATATATATATATATACTTTGTCGCTGTCTTCCGCGTCATCGAGGTAGCGCAAGGAAACAGACGAAAGAATGGCCCAACCCACCCACATACACATGTATATGCATACACTTCCAGACACGCACATATACATAACTATACATCTCAACGTATACATATACATACACACACAGACATATACATATAAACACATGTACATAATTCATACTGTCTGCCCTTATTCATTCCCGTCGCCACTCCGCCACACATGAAATGACAACCCCCTCCCCCCGCATGTGCGCGAGGTAGCGATAGGAAAAGACAACAAAGGCCATATACGTTCATACTCAATCTCTAGCAGTCATGTATAATGCACCGAAACCACAGCTCCCTTGCCATATCCAGGCCCCACAAACTTTCCATGGTTTACCCCAGACGCTTCACATGCCCTGGTTCAATCCATTGACAGCACGTCGACCCCGGTATACCACATCGTTCCAATTCACTCTATTCCTTGCACGCCTTTCACCCTCCTGCATGTTCAGGCCCCGATCACCCAAAATCTTTTTCACTCCATCTTTCCACCTCCAATTTGGTCTCCCACTTCTCGTTCCCTCCCTCTCTTCACTCTATTCCTTGCACGCCTTTCACCCTCCTGCATGTTCAGACCCCGATCACTCAAAATCTTTTTCACTCCATCTTTCCACCTTTGGTCTCCCACTTCTCGTTCCCTCCCTCTCTGACACCTCTTTGTCAGTCTTTCCTCACTCATTCTCTCCGTGTGACCAAACCATTTCAAAACCCCAATTCTGCTCTCTCAACCACACTCTTTTTTTTATTACCACACATCTCTTACGCTTTCATTACTTACTCGATCAAACCACCTCACACCACATATTGTCCTCAAACATCTCATTTCCAGCACATCCACCCTCCTCCGCTCAACTCTATAGCCCACGCCCTGCAACCATATAACATTGTTGGAACCACTATTCCTTCAAAGATACCCATTTTTGCTTTCCGAGATAACGTTCTCGACTTCCACACATTTTTCAACGCTCCCAGAACTTTCACCCCCTCCCCCACCTTATGTTTCACTTCCGCTTCCATGGTTCCATCCGCTGCCAAATCCACTCCCAGATATCTAAAACACTTCTTCATCCAGTTTTTCTCCATTCAAACTTACCTCCCAATTGACTTGTCCCTCAACCCTACTGTACCTAATAACCTTGCTCTCATTCACTGTATGCATATATATATGCATACACTGTTTATGAGATGGCCTTGATAGGGCATTCAGTTGCCCAGGCCGTGTCAACAAACATAGTCATGAAGAATGTGAGGCCTTGGAATCAGTGTAATTGTTTATTAGAGTCATGACGTCGAGTGTTGTGTCATGTGCATGGCTGGTGGGAGGTTGTGTGACCCTGCGGGGGTGTCGTGGGGCCTGCCACACCTGTTCATGTTCCTGCCCAGGCCGCGGGCTCACAGTGATCAAAGCATCTACGATGTTTGACTCCTCGTCATCCTTGCGTGCAGCCGCTCGCAGGGTTGAGCATGGGATGCGCAGTGAGCGAGGCAGCTGGTGGCGGCACAACCTGATGAAGGAGGCGGAGGAGGAGGAGGAGGTGGTGTGAGGGACAGATGGTGTGTGGCGCGACCGAGATACAACAGACAGGCAGCCGCAGGTGGGCTGTGAGATGACCACACCAGGGTCTTATGGAGTGGTCGTCTTGCCGCAGCCCGATTATATTTGCTGCTCCGTCATATACGAGGGAATACAAGAAGAGAAAAGCTCGTCGCTGTGAGAATGGTTTTAAAATGCTACAATCCTCTCACACTTTCTCCCTCGTGTGTGATGTGAGAATTTTCGTTATTTACAATTTCCCTTTTGAGGCCAGCGCTACTGAATGTTAGGACGGGCCGGTGGTGGCCACGTCACGACAGAAGCCACAAGTAAGCGCATCTCAGATGAGAGACACTCGACCACACGACCAGTGAGTGGAACACGATGGCATGGCGGCCGTGTTTCCCCATTTGTGTGCCGACCTGACCAGGAGACAGTTCCCACGTCACTGGCGGAGTGAGGCACCGAACGCTGAGGTCCGACGCTCAGGTGAGGGCCAGGTGTAACAGGTAAAGTGATGCAAACCCTCAGGTGGAGGAGCACCTTCGCAGGTTAGGATCTCCAAGAGCAGCGTCTTGAAGTGGTGGGATCAGGATGGCGCGGGTGATGTGGGTGGGGTGTGTCACATGTCCTGCTGGGAGTCGAGGCAGATGCCTAGACTCGCGTAAGTCAACACCTGGATTCCTCTGTCTCTGTGCTGTGGAAAGCAGGGTCACGCACTCCATAAGTCTTGGACGAAAGTCCTCATCGAGGTCGCAAAGTGAAGCACGAAGACAAAAAAAAGTGGGCAAGGAAATAGACGAGGAACGAACACCTCCCCTGTGTGTACCTGCTAGATGTTCCTGCAGCCTTCTGCTGGGACAAAAGGAAGGAACACGAGGGTGAGAAAGTGGATGAAGATAGATATAAATTGTCGCACATCCTCCGTCCTTACTTCCTCCTTTCCTCCTCATCCTTAACCACTTTGAATTTTGGATTAAATTGAAAAAAAATGGGAGGGGAGAGAAAGAGCTTAAATACAGGGAGGGGAGGGAGATGGGGTGAGGAAGGTGTATATTGTGGTAACTAGCGATGTCAAGACTAGCCCGGTAATGCATTATGACATAAGAGGATAATGTAAGACTTACACCTTGTACTGAGACGGGAAGTAAGACCAGCATATCGTAACATTGAGGGTGGCTGGAGGTACGTAGTGTATATGATCTTGGTTCCTCTCCACATGACCAAGGGATGATGCCCTTCACCATGGCCCCAAGCCCTTCGTCCTGCTCGTGCCCCACTGTCCTGGCCCCAGTAGCCCCCCCTTGTCTCGGCCCTGTTGAAGCCTTGATCCAGACAGAGCTTCTCCTCGTGAAGCAGGACACTGTCAGCACCCTCCTGCACCGTTCAAGGATGTGGTCCATTTTATTTTCTCTCTCTCTCTCTCTCTCTCTCTCTCTCTCTCTCTCTCTCTCTCTCTCTCTCTCTCTCTCTCTCGCTTGTGATTACGTTCATGTAACTCACGTCTGGTGGCTTATGTCTCCAGCCACACGTGAAGAGAGTGTTACCTTCAGGAATGTGAAAACTGAGGTAAAAGTGAGTTAGAGGCGAGTGTAACAACCTGGTGCGGAACATCTTGGTGACCAGTGTGGTGGTGGGACGTGACGTGTGGGGGGAGGCCAGTGTCCTAGCATGGAGATGATGCACTTTCTCGCTCTCCCGCAGCTGTGTAGGCTCTGGCTGGCGATGGACCGAAAACTGAAGAAAGTTTCGGTGATGCTTTGACGGGTTTTGTAAACTTCCTGGATGGTCTCAGACCCGGCACAAGTGAGGTAGATGTATAAGAGAATTCATCTTCTTTTCTCCTCTGCCGCCACCTTCCTGCAGATGGCCGTACACCATGAAGGCAGAAGGTAAACATAAATGATTCATGACTCCGGAGAAAAATAAACAGACGTGATATTTACCTCCTGCTTGTCTCGGCTCTTCCCAGTGATCCCGTCCTTTGTTATTATTACATTTTCATGGGAGTTTTATACATGTATTGGAAAGGATCACATTTGAGCGCGTGATCAAGTATATTCATACGAGTCCACGGGGGAAATGAAACACGATAAGCTCCCAAGTGCACTTTAGTGTGATAATCACATCATCAGGGGAGATACAAGAAAGAAATATAAGTCATGTGTATCTCCCCTGATTATGTGATTATTACACGAAAGTGCACTTGGGAACTAGTGTTTTATTTTCCTCTGTGTGTGTGTGTGTGTGTGTGTGTGTGTGTGTGTGTGTGTGTGTGTGTGTGTTGACTTAAGTGAGGAAAGTGTTGGTGGTGGTGAGGAAGCGCCCTGGTGTGAGGACAGGTTGTGAGGAAATTCCCACAGTGTGTCCTCCTCCCACGTACCATCCTAAGGTGCCTGACACCACCAGGAGCATCGCTTAGTCACGACCGCCGTGATGTCTTCGATTTTCATTCATTCTACATCTTCATGGTAGCTAAGACGACACGAGCCACGTAGTGCCCTTGTGGCTGTGCCGTATAACGCTGTATCGACTTGTCCTTTAGTCCCAGGGAGAGGTTGAACTGTTGGGTTGGCTGTGGGTCGACTCGTGTGGGCCCTTGCGTGACTCATGGTCAGCAGTGTAAGCCACTACACCACGGAAGCCCATTTATTTATTTCGAGTTCTGCTGGAAGGTGAGGATGTAACTTCCCTCCTTCTGTGTGGACTAGTGACCTCTCAAATATGACGGTTTGACCCTTGAGCAGGACGGTTTGACCCTTGAGCAGGACTGTTTGACCCATGAGCAGGACGGTTTGACCCTTAAGCAGGGCGGTTTGACCCTTGAGCAGGACGGTTTGACCCTTGAGCAGGACGGTTTGACCCTTGAGCAGGACGGTTTAATCCTTGAGCAGGACGGTTTGACCCTTAAGCAGGGCGGTTTGACCCTTGAGCAGGACGGTTTGACCCTTGAGGAGGACGGTTTGACCCTTGAACAGGACGGTTTGACCCTTGAGGAGGACGGTTTGACCCTTGAGCAGGACGATTTGACCCTCAAGTATAATAATAAGGCTTTGAGGACCAGGTCAGGGGCCAGGCTTATCATACTCGAGGATTACATCGTCGTAGTGGAGGACACTCCCTACACTAGTGGTCGCCTTTGGCGTCCTGCCCGTAACCATGTACCCACAAAGCCAAGGCCCAGAGGATGGTCATCCTACATGTGGTGGACCAGGACGCGAAGTCTACGTCTGGGACGCCGTGGCCAGCCTGCACGGGTAGGGAGGAGGCCCGGTCCTGCAAAATTGACTCACTCGGAAAAGAAGTATTGCTTCTTTGTACCTGGTTCGTCCCACGTGACCAGCATTGATGCTGATGAATGTAGACAGACGCTTGAGACAACAGTGTTGACAGCAGTATGATCCATCGTCACACTGGAATTTGAAAGAGAGTTTTTTCAAAATAGTGAGACCAAGTCAGACAGCTTGAGACTGTAAGTCAGGAAATGTGAGACTGTAATTCAGACAGTGTGAGACTGTAAGTCAGACAGTGTGAAACTGTAAGTCTGGAATTGTGAGAGTGTAAGTCAGACAGTGTGAGAGTGTAAGTCAGAAACCCTCTGTATCTTCATGGAGTCATGCTGTTTATAAAACCCCCACAGTTTGCACCAAATATATCGGCCTTTCCTTCCTTCATTTACGAATTCATGATATGAGTAAATGATAATGATAATGATAATGCTGGTGTTGATAACAGTAATGATGTTGGAATGGAACGTACCTTCCACAGTCCGGCCCACTGACGTAGAAAGATATTGCAGGGTTTAGTAATGTAGTCTGTCGTTTCAGACACTGGTTATTGTGTTACCTTTTTCAGTAAGGCCAAGGGAGGCAGGAGAGAAAGTGAAACGCGAACCAAACAGGGAAAGAAACAGCCTTGTGGGTCGGGAAGTGTTGAGGAGAGAGAGAGAGAGAGAGAGAGAGAGAGAGAGAGAGAGAGAGAGAGAGAGAGAGAGAGAGAGAGAGAGAGCATCTTATTTTGGTTGGTTGGAGGTTATCTGCCTTAACCTCGCACCACGACGGGGCAATCTTCCACTACGACGATACTACCCCTCAGCGCCACCATACAGTCCTCCAGCCCGACTGTTGTACAAGTCCTCCAGCACGACGGTACAGACCCTCGAGCATGCTGGCCAGTCCATTATACTCCAGGGTGGGGTCGGTCGTGCTCGAGGTTACATACTACATCTTTACCATGAAAGTTGACAAAAATAAACTCGGTATCAGAAAGTATCGTAGCTCCGTACGATAAGGAAAAAAAAGGAAGGCTGGTGTGGTGGAATGTTGTGGGGATGAGCGAGTTAGCGGCGGTGTGGGCGTTGCTGGAGGGGGTGAGTGACTAGGGTGTGGAGTGTGTGCGTGTGGATCAGCTGGGATGGCCTGGGACGCACCCTCAACCCCCCCTGCCATTACGCCCGCACCTCCGGACCACCTTCTCATGTTACTGGCCCTGTGTTGTGCTCAGGTCCTGCCTGCCTGCTGTTCGTATCCCGCTCGATGGGGTAGTGTTCAAGTTGTGGGGGTCCACAGTCAGGTGCATTGCAGTGTCCCGAAATCAGTATTTTCAGTCCTCGACGACCATTTCTTTCGATATCTCCGTATGTGATTACCTACCTGACGGTGACGTCCTCGAAGATGGCCATGTACTGTAGACAAAACTTACCTCCCCCTGAACCACACCCGGGTCGTATGTGCGCCTGTAGTACATGACCCGTACCTTCTGTGATGTCACACACTCGTTGTACCAACACCAGCAGCGATGACCCCACCCACTTCTGATGGGGTGTGAACTCCTTCTACGTCCCGGGGGCACACACACACACACACACACACACACACACACACACACACACACACACACACACACACACGTGCACCCTGTCGCCACCCTTCTGTGTTGATGTACACACTCACTGTTACGTTCTGTCTCCTGCAATATGACCCCTCACCCGTACTATCGTGAATGTGATATATTTTATGCATGTAACGAACTTGTCAAATCATGTGAATTTTCCTCTGTAACCGTCAGCATCGCACTGTATCCTGTACATTATGTACCATGTCTTTGATGTACCCTAATCCTCCCTTTCATCTTCTGTACACGGTATACCCAGTGTCATGTGTTTTCACTCCTCGTTAAAATGTTTGTACTGTACCCAAGCGCACCCTGCTGCTGTGTGTATGTATGACCCATTTTGCCTTGTAGTATGCCGGCGTCGTTCATGCCAAGCCGTCGGATGTGGGTAAATATTGGCTCGGGAATAGAGTAGTAGGTTTACTGAACAAGCTGCCAAGTACAGTAGTGGAAGCTAGGTCTTTAGGTAGCTTTAAACGAAGGATGGATGATGTGTTTATCTGCTCAGGTGGTTGGTTGTAGGGTGATGGACAGACTCAGGACCTGCCTAGCATGGGCCAATAGGTCTCTTGCAGTGTCCTCACTTCTTATGTTCTTATGACGAGAGTAGGACCTTCCTGGGTCCATGGGCTCACTCGGGCTCACCTGTCGACCCTCCCATGTTGATGTATTGTACCCACTTTACCCTCTGGTGCTGGCCTCCACCTACCCCAGGCCATGTTGATGTATTGTACCCACTTTACCCTCTGGTGCTGGCCTCCACTTACCCCAGGCCATGTACCCTTCATCCATGGTACCCCTGAAGTGCTTTGCATATTTCAACAAGTAGAGACTTTGAAATTCAGAATTCAGAGTCGAGCGTGGCTCCTGGGTGTGTGTGTGGTGGAGGGTCAATGTGGTCCGGAAGGAGTGAAGTGTGAGTGTGGTTCAGGTCCTCGCTACTATCACCACTGTGCCACTATCACCACTGTGCCACTATCACCACTGTGCCACTATCACCACTGTGCTACTGTCACCACTGTGCCACTATCACCACTGTGCCACTATCACCACTGTGCCACTATCACCACTGTGCCACTATCACCACTGTGCCACTATCACCACTGTGCTACTGTCACCACTGTGCCACTATCACCACTGTGCTACTGTCACCACTGTGCCACTGTCACCACTGTGTCACTATCACCACTGTGCCACTATCACCAAACACAACTGGAGAAATTGTACACAACCACAAAACTCTCCGAGGTCTTTGACCGGAAACGTTCAAAGTTTTTTTTTGCTGTAAACGTTCGCAGGTCCTTTATATCGTAAACGTTCAAAGGTCGTCGACCGTAAACGTTCAGAGGTCCTTTGCCATCCGGAACGACTCGGTAAAACTGAAATGATATACCGGATCACACACTGACACGGTACACATAACAACCAAGACACGAGAGATAAATGCAGGAAGGCTTGGTCGCCAACCTACATACGGAGGAGGTAGTATCCTGCTGGAATGACACAATGGAAACTGATTCCAGCCAAGAGTATGGATGCCGCAGGAAACGTTGATAAGGAAAATAGCGTATGTATGAAGGGCGTGTGGTGGTTCATCCTGCTCTAGGTAGATGTCAGGAAGGCCAGGAGTACAGCGACCACTGGACCTCATGAATCAGCTGGACAACTCCCTCACACCCGTGCACCAGCCCACAACACACACACACACACACACACACACACACACACACACACACACACACACACACAAGACAGTACGCAACAGCTTGGTAGACCAGGTCCTCTCCTTGATCGCAGTGTGAACTGCGGGGTTAGAAACCAGAGTTTGAAGTCAACGTGAGGTGAGTGTGGCCGGGGGTGGTGGGTGGGGCCAGGTCACCAGCGGGTTGACCTCACTGCTCCTGGGGGAGGGTAATACCCGGCAACTCCTCCCCCGTGTGCTGGAGGGCGGCGGGACTTCCCCTTCTGGTGTAGGGGAGGCGCTGTCTGCAGCAGGTATGGAAGTCATCACAGTTGAGTTGTCTTGGGAAAGATTAGGTTATATTTGATTACATAAGCTTTATATTAGACTACATAAGCTTTATATTAGACTACATAAGCTTTATATTAGACTACATAAGCTTTATGTAGACTACATAAGCTTTATATTTGACTACATAAGCTTTACATTAGACTACACAAGCTTTACGTTAGACTACACAAGCTTTACATTAGACTACATAAGCTTTACATTAGACTACATAAGCTTTACATTAGACTACATAAGCTTTACATTACACTACATAAGCTTTATATTAGACTACATAAGCTTTACATTAGACTACATAAGCTTTACATTACACTACATAAGCTTTATATTAGACTACATAAGCTTTATATTAGCTTTTTCTCTCTTTCTTTCTTTGTTGATAAAAATGAGGGAGTATCCGACGTATTCCATAACAACAGGAGGGACTGATAACGTGTGAGGAAGTGGAGGAAGAATGACAGGGAAACCTCGCCGACCGCGCTCATGCTTCCCGCTTGGGAAAGTCTCTACCAGTACTGTGTGTGTGTGTGTGTGTGTGTGTGTGTGTGTGTCGTATTGGATGCCTTTCTAAAGTGAAGGTGACGTTTACCTACAATTTCTTGTGGTGTGTCTTGGATCACTTCCGGGAATTCGCCACAATCCTGGTGTGCGATTTTGATGTAACGTGTTGTTGCTGCCGGCGACAGGCACCCCAGGTCGGCCGTGATACCTCATGGCTTTCACTGTGATCACTTCTCGTACACCGTAACTCATTACTGAAGGTAAGACCTTCACTTCGCCGGAAAGATAATACTAAGGTTTACTCTTTGGATGAGAGAGTAGTTAGTATAATGATAGTTACGGTGTCAAGGGTAATTATGACCAGTTACTATGAGGCTGGTCATGAGGATCAAGGACATAATGAGTGCAGTCTGCACCATAACCAGTTACTATGAGGCTGGTCATGCGGATCAAGGACATAATGAGTGCAGTCCTCACAACATCTACCATGGTGGCGTTAGCGTGTCATCCGTACGTTACCGTTGGCAGGGAATGTGACTACACAGGAGGGGAGGTGGTACAGGAGGGGAGGTGGTGCAGGTGTGTGGTGGTATAGGAGGGCAGGTGGTGCAGGTATGTGGTGGTACAGGAGGGGAGGCGGTGCAGGTATGTGGTGGTACAGGAGGGGAGGTGGTGCATGTATGTGGTGGTACTGGAGGGCAGGTGGTGTAGGTGTGTGGTGGTGCAGGTGTGTTGGGGGAGTGGCAGAGGTGAGGTAGGAGATAGCAGGACAAGGAGGTATGTGCCTACTGTACCGGGAGCGAGACGTTCACCCACTGCCGTGGGCTGGAGTCTGGCTCACTGATGCCTGCCTGCCCGGCTGTACGTGTCCCCCACTCCCGCCCTCCGCTCTGCAACCCGGTTTAAGGTGGAGGGAATGATTCACCAGGCTCTTAGATGCCACAGTCTTCATCTTAGCATCAGCTGTGTAGTGTGACTAGTGGGGTACAATGAGGAAACATTTGGTAATTTATGCTTGGCTGTCTGCATCGCTCTCCTCCCTCCCTCTCGACCTCCTCCCTCCATTGGCGTCCTGCCAGTCACCAGGTCCAGTGTGATGGATGTAACCCCCGCCAAACCTCTCTATACCTCACCCTCCTTCCTCTGACCGTAACAAGACTTCCTTTATCTTCTCCGTCATCCATCATAGGCACTAAATATTGTCTTCATGTTCATCGTGTGGTCTTCTTCCTCCCCACGTCTTACCTCTGTGACATCTCTCAGCTGACGCCGTCTTCGCGACGTACGTCCTGTCCTGTCCCGTCTTCACCTCACAAAGTCGAGACGGTACTCCCCCTTCCACCGTCCCTTCCGTACCACAAGGAAAAGTTAATGGCTTAGGCGTCATAATGTATCGTTGTTTACCCTGCAGGCCTGGGTGACGGCTCCCTGGCCCCTTACCTCCTCAGAATGTTGTTATTATATTTTTACTTATTTGTTGTTTGTTTTTTATTGAATTACAAACTTTTTTTTTTCCTTGACGACGTGGAGGATGTGATACTAAGAGCGTGTGTGGTAGTAGATAGTGGTGGTTGGTGGACGTGGCCTCCTCATCCACCTGCACCAGCGCCCCTGCCCTGCGGTCGACAGTAACCTAACATTACGTCGTTTGAAGTTTTTATGTTACTGTTTCTGAGGAGAGCAGACCGTAGCTGGCTGCTACTGTTCCTCAGGAGGGCAGACCGTGGCTGGCTGCTACTGGTCCTGAGGAGGGCAGACCGTAGCTGGCTGCTACTGGTCCTCAGGAGGGCAGACCGTGGCTGGCTGCTACTGGTCCTCAGGAGGGCTCGGGCTACAGCGTCGTCAGGCGAGGCGTCAGGGCTTGGTATCACTAAGGCTCGGGCTACAGTGTCACAATTGTCGTAACAATTCCAATGATGATTGTACGTGGCTCAGATCATGATGGTTGATAACTGCCGATATTGTGCCCTGTACTGGCCTCACCGTGACCTTACACACTTGATGGCTGTGGTGAGTGGCAGGAGTAGTGAGGGAGGGAGAGAGGCAGGAGGTAATGGTGGTGGTAAGGAGATTGAGGGAGGGAGGGAGGGAGGCATGAAATGGTGACGGTGGTAGGGAGAGTGAGGGAGAGAGGTGTGAGGCAGTGGGTGATGACGGTGGTAGGGAGAGTGAGGGAGAGAGGTGTGAGGCAGTGGGTGATGACGGTGTTAGGGAGAGTGAGGGAGAGAGGTGTGAGGCAGTGGGTGATGACGGTGTTAGAGAGAGTGAGGGAGAGAGGTGTGAGGCAGTGGGTGATGACGGTGGTAGGGAGAGTGAGGGAGAGAGGTGTGAGGCAGTGGGTGATGACGGTGGTAGGGAGAGTGAGGGAGAGAGGTGTGAGGCAGTGGGTGATGAGGGTGGTAGGGGGCTGGTTGCGTCACCCTTCCTGGGGTCCGCGTCGAGGAGTTCGTCACGTCGGCCGTCATCGTCGCCACAGGGAAGACGTACGGCTTCCGCATGCATCCTCATGCCTCCCCCAGGTTAGGTAACAGAGAGGCCTCAGGAACTTGTGATGTTGCCATGGCTGGTGGTGTCCTGCCGTGGCCTGGGACACTGTCCCACGCAATACGTGGTAACCACGTGACTCCGTCGTCATCCCATGTTCGCTCCCGGGATATTGCCTTCCCCCGTAACGCTACCGTCAGCCACCGGTGCACCTCGCTCTGCTGCTACACCACCGAGCGGCCGACGTTCTCCAGGAAGACTTACAGGGTGTGTGACAGACAGACTCTGTGGTCATGGTGTGCCTAGGTGTCAGGTGTTGCATCAGATGCTCTGACCAGCCCTCAGTCCTCACCAGGCCCCTGGCCAACCTCCACAGGCCCCTGGCCAACATCCACGCCTCACCAGGCCCCTGGCCAACCTCCACACCTCACCAGGACGGGATCACTAACCAAAGTTTACTTCATGCATTTCCCTAACGTATATTTTCCTTCGCACTTCCCGATTTTATTTGACTGGATAATGTTAAGTCTTCAAGAGTAAAGACACTGGAGGGAGGAGCTTGTGGTCAGGTTCACTTGATGATTTAGTGGGACGAAGTCCGGGTCGGTAGCAGATGACCGCGATAACTCCGGGGGGCACCGCCCGCCCACCTACCCACCCACGTACCCACTCGCCAGGTGCTGCCTGCTGTGTCCTGATGTTGGCCCTGCCGCCTCACTTGGTGTGTGTGTGTGTGTGTGTGTGTGTGTGTGT
The DNA here is from genome assembly GCF_036320965.1 of Panulirus ornatus. Lineage (NCBI taxonomy): Eukaryota > Metazoa > Arthropoda > Malacostraca > Decapoda > Palinuridae > Panulirus > Panulirus ornatus. The sequence continues at coordinate 23,711,928 of NC_092240.1, forward strand.
GTGTACATATTTCTGCTGTACGGGGACTGTGTTTAACGTTAACTCGTTACGTCTTTACTGAAGACTTCCTCTCATCCTATCTTGCAACTGTCGAAGAACTGTTCGCTGAAGACGTCATCCGAGTGGTTTAAAAAGATTGTGATCAGATCACCGCTTGATCTTTTCTCTTCCCCAGTGGGCATATTTAAAGTCTCTAGCCTCTCCCTGTAACTCAGCTTTTTTTTATTCTGTGTTGCCCCTTTCTTTGAGCCACTCTGTTAGTTCCTTGAGGGGAGAGTGCGGTGACCAACTTGAGAAGCATATTCTAGTTCTTGCCTGGTGTAGGATGTCAACAGCTGCTGAACATTTCGTTAAACCACGTACTCGGTTGTGTCCAGTATGCCAGCAGACGGTTCGTCACCCACCTGATTTTCCTAAGATGGGTTTCCTATCGTCATGTCATCAACTTCCAAGTTCCTCTCACACGTAGGTTCCTGCAGCTAATTTCCTGCGAGATGGTATACATATCGAGGCCTTTTATCCCCTCCGTCCCATCCTCTTTGCTGTGGAGTTAATGGAGTTGAATTTCATGGACCATGTATCACACTGAAGTTTGTTAAGGTCCCATTGTATAAATTGGTTCAGTCCCTCTTTCTCTTGGCATTATCTGCCCCAAATGAAATCAAGCACGAGTCCAATCCATCAGCCAAGGAGAGTAGCAATCCCAGGGCACAGCCCTGCGGCACGCCGCTGGTAACCCTAACCTGTTTCGAGAATACTTCCCGACATCCTTCCTTCCTTCCCCCAACTTTAAGACATCCTTTTCATTTTAACATTCCATATTGTGATTTTCGGGAAAACAATCCATAAATATGTATGATGAATAAATGGCATAAAAGATGGGGTAAATTAACAACTGCGCAAAAGTTTTAAAGATATAGGACCAAAGGTCAAAAAAGTAGGGAAGTTTCAAATTACCCAAATGGAAGGGAAAGCGTCACCATGGCTAGGCTCCGTATTGGACCTACTCATCTCACCCATAGCCACTTGATGACCAGTCAACTGGTGAAGAAAGTCAGGTTCCCTGTTGTCACACCTGTTAATCTGATCTGACAGTAAAACACATTATGATGGAATGTGTTCTGTACATGGCAGCTCCAAGAATGAACTGCTCTGTGGTAAACTGTCATATTGACAGGTTGATGGAATTTTTAAAGCAAATTGATTTGCATTTTGAATTTTAACGATTATATATATATATATATATATATATATATATATATATATATATATATATATATATATATATATGTATATATATATATATTTATTTATTTATTTAAAGAAAATTCCAAGACAGAATCCTTTAATCTGTATTAAGAGCGCTGAATAGCCTTAGAAGCTCCAGCGCTTGACTTATAAGCCTAAATTCTATAATCCAATCCTATCCCAAGGTTGAGATGATAATCTACTCATGGAAGGAGTCTATCTGGAGATTCACATTTTTTTTTTAGAACCTCCTGTGTGGCAGTGTCAGATGCTTTCTTGCTCTCTAATGCACGCCGTCCATTTAGAGATCCAAGAGTTTTGTTACACACGACCTAAGTCCTTTCCCTGAACCCATGTTGGATCGCTTGGGTAGTGTCTCTGTTGCAAGTGTGTGTGTGTTTGTGTGTGTGTGTGTGAGAGAGAGAGAGAGAGAGAGAGAGAGAGAGAGAGAGAGAGAGAGAGAGTCTTGAATTACCTATTTGTACCGTACAGAGAGGGAGTTTTACGCTCGTAGAGCCCCATCTCTCGAGCATTCTCTACTCCCATGTAACCTTCAAGACTTCTGTATGCTGCCCACATTTAGCACATCCTCACTCAGTGTGTCCCAGTCATCCGCCACTCATACTGTAAATGTCCTTCTTCCTTATATTTTCCTTAACAAGTTTCTGGCTCAGTTTCATGTCGTGTCCTCTGGTTTTTCTATCCCTAAGTGTTCCCATCATCACTGTCATCATCATCATCATCATCATCATCATCATCATCACTATCATCATCATCACTATCATCACCACTATTATCATCATCATCATCATCACTATCATCATCATCATCACTCATCATCATCACTATCATCATCATCACTATCATCATCATCATCACTCATCATCATCACTGTCATCATCATCACTATCATCATCATCATCATTATCATCACTGTCATCATCATCACTATCATCATCATCACTATCATCACCACTATTATCATCATCATCATCACTATCATCATCACTATCATCATCATCATCACTGTCATCATCATCACTGTCATCATCATCATCATTACTATGCATGCGTCTTTTTAAGACGTAAAGGTCGAGGTCAGGTCACCGCTCTCTTCTTTATTCTAAAGTGGGCAGATTTAAAGCCTCTGTTGGTGGTGGTGGTGGTGGTGGTGTGTGTGTGTGTGTGTGTGTGTGTGTGTGTGTGTATGTGTGTGTGTGTGTGTGTGTGTGTGTGTGTGTGTGTGTGTGTGTGTGTGTTATACTTTGGTTAAGACGTCGACGTGGGTTGAGGGATGCGTCTCGGGTCATTTCATCACTGTGATCGCGACGGTCGAAACAGATATGCGAGGAAGTGCAGAGGAGTTGCATGGCAGGTCCCGTGTCTACAGAGGCACTGGAGTAGGTAATAAAGACTCGACAACACTTGTTGACACACTGGTATGAGAGAGTCGAGAACAACAGTGGCATTAGGTATGATAAGGCCGGCCATGAGACGAGGCTTAGGATTTGATACCTTTATTACCCACAGACGAGACCTGTCGGTGATCGCTTGGGGTAGGCGGAGGGAGGCCAGCGTGGGGCGTAACGTAGGTATGGCACATGTCGGTGATCGCGTGGGGTAGGCGGAGGGAGGGGCGTAACGTGGGTATGGCACATCGACACAGGAGGGTGACGTGTGGGCACAGAGGAGGGGTCATGCTGCCTCCGTCAAGAGGAAGGAGTTGTAGGACACATGAGATACAGGACACATGATGACATGAGGTAGGTAGTCCAGCCCACACGGAGTCTGCCTCACTGACGAGGTGTTGTGCCGCCCGAGTCTTGAGGAGACGAACATTAGTGTCAGGGGTACGTCCTCCTCCTGTATTATGCATGACACGCACATAACTGGCCCTTCCCTCCTCATGTGATGAGCCGTCAGGGAGTGTTTGTGTACACGTCAGGGGCGTGTCGTGTAGCAAGGGTGTTATTACCGCAGGGGTAAAAAATAACTGAGAAATGAGGAAAGTAGGTGAGAGAGAGAGAGAGAGAGAGAGAGAGAGAGAGAGAGAGAGAGAGAGAGAGAGAGAGAGAGAGAGAGAGAGATGAGGGGATGAGAGACAGACTGGAGTGAGAGGGGTGAGAGTGATGATTAGGGGTGAGGGGAAGTGAGAGTATGTAGGGCAGGGGGGAGAGGTGGAAAGGGAAGAAGTAGTGGGAGGGGCGGCGGGCGGCAGGTTCTGCAGGCCGGGTGCTGGACCTGCACGGCCGCCAGGCCCGTATAAGGAAGACCCGGCCACACCTGACGCACGCACGCACGCACGGGCCCCGGGTGGGGCTGCTCCTCCTGGCTCCCAGGGAGGAATACTGAACACATGTGCTCCAGTAAACGTGGGGAGGGAGGGGGTTGGGGGAGCCAAGTTTTGGGCGCTGGAACTCGGGGTAAGGGAGGGTTGTGATGGCCACTGTAACCCCTCACCCATAACCGCCCCCGTCCCCCATGTTTTATCTTGCTGTGTTTCCTGGGCCTCAGTCGTATCCAGCCACACCTTCCCCACCCGGAGATGGAGACGTTCCTCGTGCCAGCCCGACACGTGACGTGGTCGACCAGTGGTGGTGGCCAGCCCGACACGTGACGTGGTCGACCAGTGGTGGTGGCAGCCCGACACGTGACGTGGTCGACCAGTGGTGGCGGCAGCCCGACACGTGACGTGGTCGACCAGTGGTGGCTCCAGCCCGACACGTGACGTGGTCGACCAGTGGTGGCTCCAGCCCGACACGTGACGTGGTCGACCAGTGGTGCTGGTACCAGCCATATATTCTTAATGGGATCAACATCGAACCCATGTTTTCACTTTTACTTTCGTCGTCTTGGATGAATCACCCATAATGTCCCCCCCCCACACCCGTGAGTCAGTTGGGGGTGGGTGTGGTGTGTGGGTTGGTGTGGGAGTACACGGCCGGGGTTCACACAGGTCACGGCGGAGCGTCCTCGTGAACTTGATCATCATGAATGTCATGGAGAGCCACACCTCCGGCCACCCGACCATGACAGACCTCTTCCCCTCCACCCACCCCAGTGGCTGGATCTGTCATGTCGCCCCCCCTGAGCAGCCTACCTTACCTTACCATGCCGCCCCGACGCCGCCCACCTCACCACGCCGCCCCGACGCCGCCCAGCCATGTACCGTGAACTATTTGAAGAAATTATTTAGATTTTTTTTTCCTGCTTCCATTTTACAAATGATACGTTTTCTTCGTCTTGGGGAAAATCCACGACCGTTGAGCACGACGGCACGACCCTTGAGCACGATGGTACGACCCTTGAGCATAACGGTACGACCCTTGAGCACGACGGTACGACCCTTGAGCACGACGGTACGACCCTTGAGCATAATGGTACGACCCTTGAGCACGACGGTACGACCCTTGACCCCAACGGTACGACCCATGAGTTTGTTGACCCAGCGTTAGGTATGAACACCAGATCCTTGACTTACCCCTTGAAGGGCGTGGTGAGAGACCACGCCAGGGTACCAGGAAGTCGTACCGTCGTGGCTTGGGTGGTTCATCCGTACTGTACGCCTGTGGACTGGCTGGTTCAGGATGTGTGGCCCACCAACCGAAGAATCACCGAACGCCATCTTCAGGTGTTAAGGATATTATGAAGGTACACTCTCCCTGTGAATAATGAGATACACTCTCACTTTGCACATTAAGATACACTCTTTCTGTGTATACTAAGGTACACTTTCACTTTTGTATACTAAGGTGCACCTCTCTCTCTCTCTCTCTCTCTCTCTCTCTCTCTCTCTCTCTCTCTCTCTCTCTCTCTCTCTCTCTCTCTCTCCGTGTAGTGACCCCAGGGTACAGGTATGTTCAAGGATCGTTCTCCGAGCGTTTAGGACCTCGAGGCTGGCTCTGTCACCTGCCTCTTTACTTGCCTTCGTTCGTCTGTCCTCGCTGGTCGAGTGTGTCGAGTGTCGGCAACATCTTGGGGCCCACGTCATGGCCACGTGGCTACGTGGAGAACTGATGCCACCAAGCAACGTCATGTGGAAGGATCGTGCCTGTCGTGCTCAGGGTGTCGCACCCTGTCGTGCTTGTGTCGCACCGAGGCGTCGTGCCGAGGTATCGCAACGTCGTGGTGAAGAGATTTAAGATAGGTGTTCATAGAGAGGCCTTAGAGCGAGAGAGCTAGTAGGTAACGAGATGGTAAATATAAGACGTGATAGTTGGGCCATGTTGTGTCATGGCTGGTAATGTCGTGCGCCATCAGATATTGTCGTTGTCCACACTGTATGTACGTACGTGTGATGCAACTAGCCCAGGCTCAGTGTCGGGCACACAAACACTTGTCTTAAGAGTTTTGCAGTTTGCTTCAGTAGTGCCGCTTGGGTGCAGGCGGTAAACGTTTGTGGATTATGAAGTGTTGTGTACTTGGTCCATCCGAGGGATTCCACTTCTGGCTGCGCAGTAGATCGTAAATAATAATCAGAGTTGCAGTTCTGTAACTTCATTAATGCTGTTATAGCGCCATTTGCTTTCCCCCAGATCGATCAAGACGTCGTATGTCGTTTTTAGGTCATCGTTCGAACAAATATTTATGTATAATGATATTTATCTTCATGACCACCTTGTTTTAATTTTGGTGATTGCTAAAAGCATACGTTTGCCTTCAACGTGGTGTCCTGCTGTCCCCAAGCTGCCTTGCTTCAGTGTCGAACCCTGTCTTCTTGCAGACTACCTGGAGGTACACCCGTGTGCCAGTGCTGTTGCCAGTCTTGTCTGAATTATTATTATCCTTAATAGTGACCAAAGTCTCGCCTTTCATTTTGCGGTAGTGTGTGTGTGTGTGTGTGTGTGTGTGTGTGTGTGTGTGTGTGTGTGTGTGTGTGTGTGGTTTATCGTGTGTGGTTACCGGCCTTGTAGTTACTTTTAGTAATGGTTCGCCTTGTATGTGTTTGTTCGGCACGAGTGTTTATATTTCTGTATTCTTGATTAAAGATATTTGGGGACAATTCCATGTAGTATATAGCTCGACCTGGTCTTCCTCCTCTCCTGTGTGAGGGTTGTCTCTACGTCGGGTTTCTTTGATGTCCATGAAGGAGAAGTGGAGTCCCCAGACGTCCGTGAAGGAGACAGAGTCCTCAGACGTCCGTGAAGAACAAGTGGAGTCCACAGACGTCCGTGAAGGACAAGTGGAGTTCCCAGACGTCTGTGAAGAACAAGTGGAGTCCTCAGACGTCCGTGAAGGACAAGTGGAGTCCCCAGACGTCCGTGAAGGACATGTGGAGTCCCCAGGCGTCCGTGAAGGACAAGTGGAGTCCCCAGGCGTCCATGAAGGACAAGTGGAGTCCCCAGATGTTTGTGAAGGACATGTTGAATCCCCAGACGTCTGTGAAGAATATGTTGAGTCCCCAGACGTCCGTGAAGGAAAATTGGAGTCTTCAAACGTCCGTGAAGGACAAGTGGAGTCCCCAAACGTCCGTGAAGGACAAGTGGAGTCCCCAGACGTCCGTGAAGGACAAGTGGAGTCCCCAGACGTCCGTGAAGGACATGTGGAGTCCCCAGACGTCCGTGAAGGTCAAGTGGAGTCCCCAGACGTCCGTGAAGGACAAGTGGAGTCCCCAGACGTCCGTGAGGGACCCTATCATCGAGGATCGTTCTGGCTGGAGGCACGCGTGACGCCATGGCTTAAGATGTTCAGATTGGTTAATGCGTATAACAACGAGGCAGTGTGGCCAGCCTCTCCCTGGCCCCAGGACCACGAATGGTGAGAGAGAGAGAGAGAGAGAGAGAGAGAGAGAGAGAGAGAGAGAGAGAGAGAGAGAGAGAGAGAAGGGGTGAGGGGGGGGGGCACAGCCACTATGGCAACGTTGACAGGTCTCCTGGGCTCAGCGAGCGGAACCTAGATCCCTATTCCAAGTTCTTTGGCTCGAGGAGCAAAGACCGTCCACGTCTTGAGCTGGACGAGGACGCCACACCTCCATCACCGGGGGCGTGGCGGGGATCAACGTTGTCACCCTCATTGTGGCAGGTTATCCCTCGGCCAGGGAGTGAGGGAGGGAGGAGGAGGCCAGCCAGGGAGTGAGGGAGGAGGAGGCGGCCAGCCAGGGAGGGAGTGAGGGAGGAGGCCAGCCAGGGAGGGAGGGAGGGAGGAGACCAGCCAGGGAGTGAGGAGGAGGCCAGCCAGGGAGTGAGGGAGGAGGAGGTCAGCCAGGGAGTGAGGGAGGGAGGAGGAGGTCAGCCAGCGGTCCGTGGCATGTCGTGCTATGGTCGGTACACTGTCGAAAGTCGACCCTGTAATTATTGTTTTTTTTTTTCCTGCTGTTACTAAACAGTGTAGTGTTGGTATTGCTCGATGAAGATTCCAACCCTCCTCTCTCTCTCTCTCTCTCTCTCTCTCTCTCTCTCTCTCTCTCTCTCTCTCTCTCTCTCTCCGTTTCTAAGTTAAGGTTGGATTTTGTTAGGGTGACCACGGTGTCCTAGAACACAAAATGCGAAAGATGGGAGTAACCGGAAAAATTGGGAGATGGACGTACAACTTTTTTTTTCCTCTCTTCTAATAAGAGATTACAACACGTAGTTGTAAACCATGCTATCTCTAGTGCCTCCACGGTGAAAAACACAGCCCCACAAGGAAGTGTACGTGCACCCTTCCTGTTCCTGTTATGTCTGACATTTACTCAAACACGAGCCACAGTTTCATATCATCCTTTGCAGATGATACAAGAACAAGTATGAAAATCATATCTGTAGATGATGCTGAAAGGCTACAGAGAGATTTAAACGAAGTCTTTAACGAGGAACCGAGAACAATATGCTTTTCAATGGCGATAAGTTCCAACTCATCCGGTATGGCAAAAATGAAGAAATCAAAAACAGCGCAGGATACTGGACAGACACTAGCGTTATGGTGAACTGGTTGAATAATATGAAAGACCTAAGATCTAGGAGTTATAATGTCTGACGACCTAACCTTCAGCGAACACAGCAAAGCAACGGTTGCTTCATGCAAAAGGATGACAGGCTGGATCCTGCGGACCTTCAAGACAAGTGAAGAAACGCCATTATTGATATTATTCAAAGCTCTAATTCTTTCACGAATTGAACATTGTTGCATTCTAACATCACCCTACAAGGCGGGCGAAATTGCGGTATCGGAAAATGTTCACAGCTCTTTCGTAGATTACTGCGAAGGGATGAAAATCTCTGAGGCTATACTCCCTGGAGCGCAGACGGGAGAGGTCTGTCATCCTAGAAGGTATGGTTCCCACCTTATAGTCGGAAATAACTTCCCATTGGTTCGACAAGCATGGAAGACTTTGTAAAATACTTCCTCCGACATTCAGATGTGCGATATGCACAGGAGAGAACATCTTGAATATCCTGGGCTCAGGACTCTTCATCACCTTGCGATCTACCATCAGAAACAACTTTGGATGTACAATGGAAGAGTTCGAGAGTGCAGTGGACAAGTACCTACAAAGTGTACCAGACCAGCCAGGCTGTAGGGGCTATGCAGGCCAGAGGGCTGCGGCTTCTAACAGTTTGCTCGACCAACGACCAATTCCAGCAGCCTAGGCCTAACCCTGTCTGTGAGGGTGAATACCCCCAGAAGACTTCACCAGGCACACACCTAACCAAGCCAAACCAAGGCAAACTAAGCCAAGCCAACCCAAACTAAGCCAAGCCAAGCCAAACTAAGCCAAGCCAAACCACGTCAAGCCAAACCACGTTAAGGCAAACCAAGCCAAACCAAGGCAAACTAAGCCAAGCCAAGCCAAACTAAGCCAAGCCAAGCCAAGCCAAACTAAGCCAAGCCAAGCCAAGCCAAACTAAGCCAAGCCAAGCCAAGCCAAAGTAAGCCAAGCCCAGGAAAATGTGGAGGGGGAAGGGGAGGAATAATCAGCTATGCTTGTGTTCTTATGGTTGGTAAAAGGTTTCAGATGTTGCGTAGTTTTGTTATGAAAGTTGTGGACCCGCAGCTAGATTCATGGATGTTGTTTTTCCTCTGCTCGTTTACTGTTGTTGTTCAGAGTTTACTGTGATTGGCCAACTACAGTTACAGAAGAAGGAGGAGGGGTTGGTGGTGGAGGAGGAGGAGGAGGCGACAGCGATGGTCGGTCCGTGGGTCGCGTGTCGTACTTTGATGATATGCCAAGTTGTTGAGAGTCTTCGTGATGTGTCATGGGCTCGTTCCCCTCGGCCGACCGCTGCCCTTGTCCTTGTACCCGCCAGGTTGACGGTCGAGCGCCTGCCTCTCTCTCTCTCTCTCTCTCTCTCTCTCTCTCTCTCTCTCTCTCTCTCTCTCTCTCTCTCTCTCTAGGCAATTCGATGATGATATTCACCTTAGTTATGGTACGTCACGTATCCCCTCCCCCAGTCTGTATTGGTTAACACGGACCCTCCCCTCCTGTCTTGTTACTGACAATGGAAAGAGACGTAGATAGGAGCCAGGAGACACGTTACGGTTCAGGCATGGGAACTGACACACACACACACACACACACACACACACACACACACGGAACGGTGTTACCGGACTCCTCCTGCTTAAGATTCCACGGCGAGTGAAAAGTCGTCTTTGGTGACGCTGTGTTTTCGTCAGTTGACGAAACATACTCGTCACTTCACAGGACTCCGCTCGCTCCGTCCCTTCTCCTCTGGGAGCCCCTGGAGAAGGGACCTCGGGGTTGTATGATGACATACTGCATATCCTGCCTGACGCAGGTTGCGCCAGGAAGAATAGAACGATTGTCTCATTTGCACATATATTCACCCTCTAGCTGCCACGTCCAGCGATGGTGTACCGAAACCACAGAGTCTTCCTCTCACAGCCATGCCGCAAATATTACTCCATCGTTTCCCTTGACCGCCCCTGTTCATCCCATTTCAGTACGTCGTCCCCCCATATACGACACAAAAGTCCATTTTATTCCCTCCCATGCACTCCGTGTTCCATGTTCAAGCCCCGGTACCTCAAAGCCTCTTACCATTCCATCTTTCTGTCTCATACTCGGTCCTCCCTCCTTCCATTTGTAACACAGGTCGATCCTCCCAGTCACTCGTTCCTCACTCATCCTCTCCATCTGTCCATACCATTTCAGCGGACCCTGGTCGGCTCCCTCAGTCGGGCTGAGTTGGCTGCCGCTCCTGTCTCTCCCACTCCCCCTGGTAATTCTTACACGACCAGTCCTCCAGCCGCTACCTACCTGTCTACCCTCATTCCATCTTCTGCCTTCGAAGCCCAAACCTTCCATCCACACATCGTTGGTGCTCCTCCGCCAGCCAGGACGAGGATCATCCCATCTTCTGTATCACTGAAACGTGTGGATGACGGAGATAACGGTTACTTCACTGACGGCTAGTAACGTAATACCGCGAGTTGTTGATTTTTCTCAAGAGAGAAAATTTTCTAGGACGAAATGAGACGATTGTTATATTAGAGAAGTAGATTATAGCGGTCGTCAGGCGTGACTTGCCGTTAACTATTTTTTGATCTTGCTGTTATCAACTGTAATTGCATTGTTAGCGACGCTCTCTCGGTGTACGTTGCATCCCTCGCTCGAGGATAGCGTTCCTCGCTAGAGGGTAGCGTTCCTCGCTAGAGGGTAGCGTTCCTCGCTCGAGGGTAGCGTTCCTCGCTCGAGGGTAGCGTTCCTCGCTCGAGGGTAGCGTTCCTCGCTCGAGGGTAGCGTTCCTCGCTCGAGGGTAGCGTTCCTCGCTCGAGGGTAGCGTTCCTCGCTCGAGGGTACCGCTCCTCGCTCGAGGGTAGCGTTCCTCGCTCGAGAGCACCGCTCCTCGCTCGAGGGTAGCGTTCCTCGCTAGAGGGTAGCGTTCCTCGCTCGAGGGTAGCGTTCCTCGCTCGACGTAATGACTTCGGGGCATGTCTCACCCCGGCGATGTTCTCCCTCACCTTGCCACATGTGACGGTGTGCATGTGTGTCACTCCTTCGGTGAGATGGTAAGAAAAAGAGAATAATTCTGTCAAGACTCGCGCGTTCATGTTGAGGTGGGGTGTGTGTGGGGGGGTTTGGTGGATGGTTGTGGTTGTGGCTACCGGGGCAGGTAACTGTCTGGCCAGGGTTGTGGTCGACAAGGCAACCCACAAACACCACAGCGAACGCCGCTAAGAATATCTGACTTCACATCAGACTGATTTGGCATTTTAAGTTAGATTTAATTTCGTAAGTGGCGCACTTCTGTGACGACTCTAGTGCGTGTGTGTGTGTGTGTGTGTTTGGGACTGGCGGAGGTATGTACCACCAGGTGTGTGTATGGTATAACCGACTCAGACTTTACCAGTGGGTTAAATTCGCTGCTACAGAGCCAGGTGACGTATCCTTGGTGTATGATGTTGATGGAACGTGGACGTTGTGGCTGTGCTGTGTGGAGCACGGCTGGTGAGGGAGGTGTATCGTCTGTATATAAAATCGTGGAAAGCCAAACTTTGTTATGATTTAGAGATGTTACGAACAGAGGGACATACGTGGCAGCCATCGTGAACTGTGTCTGCTAAACTGTCAGGATGGTCTGGATGAAGTAGAACGCTTTGATCATCAAAGACTCCTTACTGTTCCACCTTCCTACACTTATCCAAAACTTACGGCCTTGAGAACCTCAGTGTACCAATATTATGGCCTTCAAAACTTCACTGTACAAATATTATGACCTTCAAAACCTCACAGTACAAGTATTATGACCTTTAAAACCCCACTGTGCAAGTATTATGACATTCAAAACTTCAGTGCAAGTATTAGAACCTTCAAAACCTCATAGTGCCAGTATTATGACCTTCAAAACCTCACAGTAAAAGTATTATAACCTTGAAAACCTCTGCACCAATATTATGGCCTTCAAAACCTCACAATACAAATATTGACGAAGGTTGCCTCAGTGGCCGTGTTGTGTAAGGTGTGCTGCTGGCGTAGTACGAGCCGTGACCTCCAACACATTAGACTGATCAGGGCAGCAGCAGAGCAGGTTAGTCCGGGACTGAACCGTAGAGGAACATCACCTTACCCATGTGTGAGGTGCTACACGAGCTACGGGCAACGCAGTACGTGTTCCTGGTACATAAAGCATGCGTGAGAACAGTGTGAGGAAACGGTAGGAGACACTGTATCCTGAATCGAGACGTCAGAAAACAGACGCTGAGGTACGTTATTTATCGTATGTTACAGGAGGACTTTTTTTTTCGGCCGCTGAAAGTGTTATATGATTTTCTCGTACAGTGTGACCCCAGCTTAACGCTGTGTGTGTGTGTGTGGCTAGACCCCAGCCTCTCGCTTTCTGTACTAGACCCCAGCCTCGCGCTTCCATGTATGCTGCCAGCCCCCATCCCCACATGACTTAAACATTAGGTGGACCTACGCCCTTATGATGGTAGCTGGTGGAGCTGGGAGGATAAGGGTGTGTGTGTGTGGAGGCCTTGGATGTTATGAACACAGTACACATACCATCCCCACTGTATGCTATCTTCAGCGCCCTTGTGTTTACCATGTACGCTAACCCCGCCCTCACACCTCAGGCTGGGTCCCAGACCGCTGGTGAAGGCGGGGCACGGCTGGAAGATGGTTTGAAGGTTGGTCGGGAAGATTACAGTTCTAACCAGGTCATTCACCCGCTGGTAGGTCCCTCCTGCTGCTGCCTCCTCCCCGGAAATGGTGGATCGTGAACTGCTCGACCTGTAGGTAGTGTGACCAGGGTGGCGGGTAACGCTGATAACCGGGTGTTCTCCAGGTAGGGACGACGGCGGCATCTCGTCCACCCTGCCTCCCTCAGTGACACCACAGGCTACAGGGATTCAATGTTATGCAGAGCCCACTACGGCTCCGCGGGACGCGGCACGTTAGTGAACGTTCACTCGCACCTCCTCCTGGGGTGACGCTCACGGCACAGGTACGCTGGAGGGAGGACGGGTCAGATCCCCGAGACGTATTACAGTCAGGGTAAACGTCCCTTACTGATGATTTACCAATAAGTTGATTAGTGTAAGTATGGAGGAAATACTTACATAGCTCACGGTTACCAATGTTAGACCCTCCAGTCGGCTTAAGTAAAAGTAGGTCATTAAGTAGGAAATGCTCTTCATTCTAGGCTAAGTGTCGTAAGTGTTGTCTGGAAGAGCGTTGCGCCACCGCGCTCCTGCTGGCGGAGGGGTTGCCAGCGCTTCCCCGGCAGGTGTTGATGCCGTCGACGGTGTGTAGGACAGGGAGGGCGGCGTCCCTGCTGGACGACCCACCTTACTAGGGGTAAGGGAGGTCGTCGTGAGCCTCCGGTAGTGTGCAGTAAGGACAGGTTGTGGTAGGTCGTGTGCCTGAGATGTACATACCTCGCGAAGCACGACTCTGCACAGCGGTGTGAGAGGTACCCCCTATGTGTGTGTGTGTGTGTGTGTGTGTGTGTGTGTGTGTGTGAGAATGATAACTGTACCACAGTATCACTCGCATGTTGACCTTTTGTCAATAAATCCTCACCATAATGAGGTTGCTCGGGAAGACAAGCACACACACACACACACACACACACACACACACACACACACACCTGTCCCTCAGAGTGACATCACTTAGTAATGATGGACGTGTGTACGGTGATTGTGTCAACCCTGCGTGTACTCTCCTCTGAACCAACACATTATATCGTTGATAACATTCTTGGTGTGTGTGTGTATGTGTGTGTGTGTGTGTGTGTGTGTGTGTGTGTGTGTGTGTGTGTTCACTCAGTGATTGATTCCCATGTTTTGCTCGACCCGAGGTGACCTCTGATTGAACTGAAACTTTTGATGGTGTACGATTATGATGGCGTGGTATGCCGCCTCCGCTCCTCGTTTATAACCTTGGAGTGATTTAATATTCGTCATTAGCTCACTTCCGTTGCCCTGGGGGTCTGTTTGGTGTTCTTGCTTCATGTGTGTCGATGGAGGTGACGGAGGCTCATGGTAGGCGGGACGTAGGAGGAAAGCTTGAGGAGCAGAATTACCTGTTGTTCGGAATTGGGTTCTCGTGCGTTGTGGCGGGTCAGTGAGTATGATGCTGTGGTGCTGCTTGGATAGCCGCAGCCCGCCTCTCCCTGACAATACAACACAGCTCACAGCCACAGTCGCCCGCCGAGTTTTAATCTCAGTTTCCTCTGTGTTTCAATGATGATAATATCATGATATAAAAAAGAATGAACATCCTGCCAGATTCAAGACGACGAAGATATCTCGTATCGCTTTGCTCCCGAATGCCATCCGTCACTGATTTTCACTCCGCTGCCTCGGCTGCTGCTGGCGCCTCCGTCGTGGGCTTTTACTAAACGCCCTCAGTTCCGTTCGCGGCGGCGGACGTATTTTCAGTCGGTCTGCGTAGCGGTAAGATCTCGGCCGTGGGTATCTGTCGACCCAGTGACCCTCCGGGGGATGGAGGGTTATGATGGGTGTATTGCACTCATTATTTACCTGCATTGTGGTAGTCATCATGGCTGATCAGACGGCAACACTCGCTCGTGGCCACCTGGTGTGGTGATCAGCCACCACAGCGGTGAGTGGGGTCCCGGTTGATCACAGGTGTGTTTGAGCCGCTGATGCCTGTGATGGTGAGGTCGTGGCTCTCCCGTGTGAGTACTGGTACTGGGTAGCGTCTCCGGTTGGTACTGGTGATGGTAGCACCGGTATTTACACGTAGGACTGGTGTAGGTGTTATAGTACGTGTGGATGTAAGTACTGTCTGATGCTAAGAGAAGCTGGTGGTATAAGTGTAAGTGTGGAGGCCTCGCAAGGAGGAGGTGGTATAAGTGTAAGTGTGGAGGCCTCGCAAGGAGGAGGTGGTATGAGTGTAAGTGTGGAGGCCTCGCAAGGAGGAGGTGGTATAAGTGTAAGTGTGGAGGCCTCGCAAGGAGGAGATGGTATAAGTGTAAGTGTGGAGGCCTCGCAAGGAGGAGATGGTATAAGTGTAAGTGTGGAGGCCTCGCAAAGAACAAGAATTCAATAGAAAACTTGATTTGGGAAGACAGACTTAAGGACTGAGGAAGATGAATATGGCATAGTTCCTCCTGGAAATTCATATATTTTTGTTATGAGGTGATATCTCAGAATTGCTTGAAGGAGTAATAAGGAATACGTTACGGTAAAGATTATAAGAAAAATCCATTTATTTCTGTGTGGATTGATTTTGGTTAGAAAACGTGTTGTATGCAACATTAAATGCGCTCCGATATGAAAAATTCTTCGATGTGTGGAATAGAAAACGGGCAATTGTTAAGAGGCAGATAATGATAATTATCGAGAATAATGCATGATAAATAACCAGACACCTGGATGTAGGTGACAGGAATCCTGTGTTTGATTATGGAGGTCTGGAGTTACGATGAGAGAGAAACCACGAGGAGAATAAATCCCCCATGATTGATCATAAATCCCCATTATTGATCATAAATCCCCATGATTGATCATAAATCCCCATGATTGATCATAAATCCCCCATGATTGATCATAAATCCCCATGATTGATCATAAATCCCCCATGATTGATCATAAATTCCCCATGATTGATCATAAATCCCCATTATTGATCATAAATTCCCCATGATTGATCATAAATCCCCATGATTGATCATAAATCCCCATTATTGATCATAAATCCCCCATGATTGATCATAAATCCCCCATGATTGATCATAAATCCCCATTATTGATCATAAATTCCCCATGATTGATCATAAATCCCCCATGATTGATCATAAATCCCCCATGATTGATCATAAATCCCCATTATTGATCATAAATTCCCCATGATTGATCATAAATCCCCATGATTGATCATAAATCCCCCATGATTGATCATAAATCCCCCATGATTGATCATAAATTCCCCATGATTGATCATAAATCCCCCATGATTGATCATAAATCCCCCATGATTGATCATAAATCCCCATGATTGATCATAAATCCCCATGATTGATCATAAATTCCCCATGATTGATCATAAATCCCCCATGATTGATCATAAATTCCCCATGATTGATCATAAATCCCCATGATTGATCATAAATCCCCATGATTGATCATAAATCCCCCATGATTGATCATAAATCCCCATGATTGATCATAAATCCCCATGATTGATCATAAATCCCCCATGATTGATCATAAATCCCCCATGATTGATCATAAATCCCCATGATTGATCATAAATCCCCCATGATTGATCATAAATCCCCATGATTGATCATAAATCCCCATGATTGATCATAAATCCCCCATGATTGATCATAAATCCCCCATGATTGATCATAAATCCCCATGATTGATCATAAATCCCCATGATTGATCATAAATCCCCCATGATTGATCATAAATCCCCATGATTGATCATAAATCCCCATGATTGATCATAAATCCCCATGATTGATCATAAATCCCCCATGATTGATCATAAATCCCCATTATTGATCATAAATCCCCATGATTGATCATAAATCCCCATGATTGATCATAAATCCCCCATGATTGATCATAAATCCGCAAGACGAAGAAATCCACGAGAGAGATATACCGTGGGAATAAATGAATGATATAAAGATAACTATATCATGTGGTTATTTTTACGTGGTATGTCTAAAGAGAAAAATAACATATTTTGAAATGACGTACAGGCTGGTGCACATTTAGGCGAAGAGTAGGGAAGTAATCGCTTGATTAATGACCCTCTTAATGATGACATTAGCTGATAATGAATGAAGGAAGGTGGCGTAGTGAGGGAGGACCCGGAATGTTGGCGAGGGGTCTTACATGGAGATGGTGTGTGTAGCCCGGCTGCTGTGAGGGGCGCGCGCACGGCCGGTGCTGGAGGAGGAAGTCTTGGCTGGGTGCGCGCGGGGCTTCGTCGAGCAGCCGGGAGGGGTCACGCCCCGCTACTCAGGCTGATGGGGCAGCAAGGGGTAGGACGTGTCCCACGGGGATCCTTCTGCTGGGGGACGAAGAGCTAGGGCGACATGGGGAAGATGGCTGGAGGATGGGGGGTGAGCCAGGTGATGAAGGGGGTTCTGGTGGTAGTGGCAATGTGGAACGAGAAAATTTTCTCTGGTTGACCCAGGGAGAACAAAGTGATGTCACCTTATCATTTATTCTCATTATTAATGATGTGGCCTCACTATTGATGATGTGGCCTCATTATCAATGATGTGGCCTCACTATTGATGATGTGGCCTCATTTTTAATGATGTGGCCACTTTATTAATGATGTGGCCTCATTATTAATGATGCCTCATTATTAATGATGTGGCCACATTATTGATGATGTGGCCTCATTATTAATGATGTGGCCACATTATTAATGATGTTGCCTCATTATTAATGATGTTGCCTCATTATTAATGATGTGTCCTCATTATTAATGATGTAGCCTCATTATTAATGATGTTGCCTCAATGATGTAGCCTCATTATTAATGATGTAGCCTCATTATTAATGATGTTGCCTCTATTAATGATGTGGCTTCATTATTAATGTGGCCTCATTATTAATGATGTTGCCCCATTATTAATGATGTGGCCTCATTATTAATGATGTGGCCTCATTATTAATGATGTTGCCTCATTATTAATGATGTGGCCTCATTATTAATGTGGCCTGATTATTAATGATGTGGCCTCATTATTAATGATGTGGCCTCATTATTAATGATGTGGCCACATCATTGATGATGTGGCCTCATTATTAATGATGTGGCCACATTATTAATGATGTTGCCTCATTATTAATGATGTTGCCTCATTATTAATGATGTTGCCTCATTATTAATGATGTGACCTCATTATTAATGATGTAGCCTCATTATTAATGATGTTGCCTCATTATTAATGATGTAGCCTCATTATTGATGTGGCCTCATTATTAATGATGTGGCCTCATTATTAATGATGTGGCATCATTATTAATGATGTGGCCTCATTATTAATGATGTAGCCTCATTATCAATGATGTGGTCTGATTATTAATGATGTGGCCTCATTATTAATGATGTAGCCACATTATTAATGATGTGGCCTCATTATTGATGATGTGGCCTCATTATTAAAGTGGTCTCATTATTAATGATGTGGCCTCATTATTAATGATGTGGCCTCATTATTAAAGTGGCCTCATTATTAATGATGTGGCCTCATTATTGATGATGTGGCCTCATTATTAATGTGGCCTCATTATTAATGATGTGGCCTCATTATTAATGATGTGGCCTCATTATCAATGATGTGGCCTCATTATTGATGATGTGGCCTCATTATTAATGACGTAGCCTCATTATTAATGATGTGGCCTCATTATTAATGATGTGGCCTCATTATTAATGATGTGGCCTCATTATTAATGATGTGGCCTCATTATTAATGATGTGGCCTCATTATCAATGATGCAGCCTCATTATTAATGATGTGGCCTCATTATTGATGTGGCCTCATTATTAATGATGTGGCCTCATTATTAATGATGTGGCCTGATTATTAATGATGTAGCCTCATTATTAATGATGTTGCCTCATTATTAATGATGTAGCCTCATTATTAATGATGTGGCCTCATTATTAATGATGTTGCCTCATTATTAATGATGCAGCCTCATTATTAATGATGTGGCCTCATTATTAATGATGTTGCCTCATTATTAATGATGTAGCCTCATTATTAATGATGTGGCCACATTATTAATGATGTGGCCTCATTATTAATGATGTGGTCTCATTATTAAAGATGTTGCCTCATTATTAATGATGTGGCCTCATTATTAATGATGTGGCCTCATTATTAATGATGTGGCCTCATTATAAATGATGTGGCCTCATTATTAATGATATGGCCTCATTATTAATGATGTAGCCTCATTATTAATGATGTAGCCTCATTATTAATGTGGCCTCATTATTAATGATGTAGCCTCATTATCAATGATGTGGCCTGATTATTAATGATGTGGCCTGATAATTAATGATGTGGCCTGATTATTAATGATGTGGCCTGATTATTAATGATGTGGCCTCATTATTAATGATGGGGACTTGATGATGTAACCTCATTGTTGATGATGAAGCATCATTGCTGATGATGACTGTATCAGGTGACCAGATGAACGTACACTGTACACTGTTTAATGACTGTATCAGGTGACCAGATGAACGTACATTGTACACTGTTTAATGACTGTATCAGGTGACCAGATGAACGTACATTGTACACTGTTTAATGACTGTATCAGGTGACCAGATGAACATAACGACCTTGGAAACCACTCAGTGAGCAAGGCAAACTTCTTGCCTCAGCTCTGGTCACTTGGCATCGAACGTATTTACAGTTGATTCTCTGCCGGAGGACCTGGCCAACACCTGGGGTGTATCAGTGTGTGCCGGAGGACCTGGCCAACACCTGGGGTGGATCATTGTGTGCCGGAGGACCTGGCCAACACAGGGGGTGTATCAGTGTGTGCCGGAGGACCTGGCCAACACCGGGGGTGTATCAGTGTGTGCCGGAGGACCTGGCCAACACCTGGGGTGTATCAGTGTGTGCCGGAGGACCTGGGCAACACCTGGGGTGTATCAGTGTGTGCGGGAGGACTTGGTCATGGGTGGGAGGGTATGTGGGTTCCCTGGTACGGTGTAAACACTCAGGTTTTTCTCCAGGAGTAGACCGGCTGGGTGGGTGGCTGGTGGCGTGGCTGGAGTGGTCATTAAGTGTTTGTAGAGCGGACCAACCTGTCTTGTGTGAGGACTGGCTTCCCAGAACACCCTCCACACCCTGTTGCATTGTGAATATATACCTTGATGTATATGCATATATATATATATATATATATATATATATATATATATATATATATATATATATATATATATATATATATATATATATATATATATATATGTAGAGATGCTCTGTGGAAGGTATTAAGAATATATGGTGTGGGAGGCAAGTTGTTAGAAGCAGTGAAAAGTTTTTATCGAGGATGTAAGGCATGTGTACGTGTAGGAAGAGAGGAAAGTGATTGGTTCTCAATGAATGTAGGTTTGCGGCAGGGGTGTGTGATGTCTCCATGGTTGTTTAATTTATTTATGGATGGGGTTGTTAGGGAGGTGAATGCAAGAGTTTTGGAAAGAGGGGCAAGTATGAAGTCTGTTGGGGATGAGAGAGCTTGGGAAGTGAGTCAGTTGTTGTTCGCTGATGATACAGCGGTGGTGGCTGATTCATGTGAGAAACTGCAGAAGCTGGTGACTGAGTTTGGTAAAGTGTGTGAAAGAAGAAAGTTAAGAGTAAATGTGAATAAGAGCAAGGTTATTAGGTACAGTAGGGTTGAGGGTCAAGTCAATTGGGAGGTAAGTTTGAATGGAGAAAAACTGGAGGAAGTAAAGTGTTTTAGATATCTGGGAGTGGATCTGGCAGCGGATGGAACCATGGAAGCGGAAGTGGATCATAGGGTGGGGGAGGGGGCGAAAATCCTGGGAGCCTTGAAGAATGTGTGGAAGTCGAGAACATTATCTCGGAAAGCAAAAATGGGTATGTTTGAAGGAATAGTGGTTCCAACAATGTTGTATGGTTGCGAGGCGTGGGCTATGGATAGAGTTGTGCGCAGGAGGGTGGATGTGCTGGGAATGAGATGTTTGAGGACAATGTGTGGTGTGAGGTGGTTTGATCGAGTAAGTAACGTAAGGGTAAGAGAGATGTGTGGAAATAAAAAGAGCGTGGTTGAGAGAGCAGAAGAGGGTGTTTTGAAATGGTTTGGGCACATGGAGAGAATGAATGAGGAAAGATTGACCAAGAGGATATATGTGTCGGAGGTGGAGGGAACGAGGAGAAGTGGGAGACCAAATTGGAGGTGGAAAGATGGAGTGAAAACGATTTTGTTTGATCGGGGCCTGAACATGCAGGAGGGTGAAAGGAGGGCAAGGAATAGAGTGAATTGGATCGATGTGGTATATCGGGGTTGACGTGCTGTCAGTGGATTGAATCAGGGCATGTGAAGCGTCTGGGGTAAACCATGGAAAGCTGTGTAGGTATGGATATTTGCGTGTGTGGACGTATGTATATACATGTGTATGGGGGTGGGTTGGGCCATTTCTTTCGTCTGTTTCCTTGCGCTACCTCGCAAACGCGGGAGACAGCGACAAAAAAAAAAAATATGTATATATATATATATATATATATATATATTTTTTTTTTTTTTTTTTATACTTTGTCGCTGTCTCCCGCGTTTGCGAGGTAGCGCAAGGAAACAGACGAAAGAAATGCCCCCCCCCCCCCACATACACATGTACATACACACGTCCACACACGCAAATATACATACCTACACAGCTTTCCATGGTTTACCCCAGACGCTTCACATGCCTTGATTCAATCCACTGACAGCACGTCAACCCCTGTATACCACATGACTCCAATTCACTCTATTCCTTGCCCTCCTTTCACCCTCCTGCATGTTCAGGCCCCGATCACACAAAATCTTTTTCACTCCATCTTTCCACCTCCAATTTGGTCTCCCTCTTCTCCTCGTTCCCTCCACCTCCGACACATATATCCTCTTGGTCAATCTCTCCTCACTCATTCTCTCCATGTGCCCAAACCATTTCAAAACACCCTCTTCTGCTCTCTCAACCACGCTCTTTTTATTTCCACACATCTCTCTTACCCTTACGTTACTTACTCGATCAAACCACCTCACACCACACATTGTCCTCAAACATCTCATTTCCAGCACATCCATCCTCCTGCGCACATCTCTATCCATAGCCCACGCCTCGCAACCATACAACATTGTTGGAACCACTATTCCCTCAAACATACCCATTTTCGCTTTCCGAGATAATGTTCTCGACTTCCACACATTTTTCAAGGCTCCCAAAATTTTCGCCCCCTCCCCCACCCTATGATCCACTTCCGCTTCCATGGTTCCATCCGCTGACAGATCCACTCCCAGATATCTAAAACACTTCACTTCCTCCAGTTTTTCTCCATTCAAACTCACCTCCCAATTGACTTGACCCTCACCCCTACTGTACCTAATAACCTTGCTCTTATTCACATTTACTCTCAACTTTCTTCTTCCACACACTTTACCAAACTCAGTCACCAGCTTCTGCAGTTTCTCACATGAATCAGCCACCAGCGCTGTATCATCAGCGAACAACAACTGACTCACTTCCCAAGCTCTCTCATCCCCAACAGACTTCATACTTGCCCCTCTTTCCAGGACTCTTGCATTTACCTCCCTTACAACCCCATCCATAAACAAATTAAACAACCATGGAGACATCACACACCCCTGCCGCAAACCTACATTCACTGAGAACCAATCACTTTCCTCTCTTCCTACACGTACACATGCCTTACATCCTCGATAAAAACTTTTCACTGCTTCTAACAACTTGCCTCCCACACCATATATTCTTAATACCTTCCACAGAGCATCTCTATCAACTCTATCATATGCCTTCTCCAGATCCATAAATGCTACATACAAATCCATTTGCTTTTCTAAGTATTTCTCACATACATTCTTCAAAGCAAACACCTGATCCACACATCCTCTACCACTTCTGAAACCGCACTGCTCTTCCCCAATCTGATGCTCTGTACATGCCTTCACCCTCTCGATCAATACCCTCCCATATAATTTACCAGGAATACTCAACAAACTTATACCTCTGTAATTTGAGCACTCACTCTTATCCCCTTTGCCTTTGTACAATGGCACTATGCACGCATTCCGCCAATCCTCAGGCACCTCACCATGAGTCATACATACATTAAATAACCTTACCAACCAGTCAACAATACAGTCACCCCCTTTTTTAATAAATTCCACTGCAATACCATCCAAACCTGCTGCCTTGCCGGCTTTCATCTTCCGCAAAGCTTTTACTACCTCTTCTCTGTTTACCAAATCATTTTCCCTAACCCTCTCACTTTGCACACCACCTCGACCAAAACACCCTATATCTGCCACTCTGTCATCAGACACATTCAACAAACCTTCAAAATACTCATTCCATATATATATATATATATATATATATATATATATATATATATATATATATATATATATATATATTCCTGTGAGTCCACGGGGAATGAAACACGATAAGATCCCAAGTGCACTTTCGTGTAATGATCACATCATCACACACACACACACACACACACACACACAATTCCCAGTTAGTGTAGAGCAGTGCGGTTCAAACAGGTATTGGCGCTACAAGGAAATGACTGTAGATTATCATGATTTAAGACCATATCTGTGGTGCCTCACACCCCAGGGTGGGAATACAGCTGCTGCTGCTGCTGCCGCCCACAGAAAAACACCGTCTTTTGTTATTTTTATTTTTCCAATGATTCAGTTTCTCTGATCTTTATCACGGGTAAAGCTGTCCTCTGGGGCATCTCGTAAGGGGGATTTATTGGTAAATCATTTATAGGTTGCGAATATTGTGGTGGTGGTGGTTAAGGTGTGTGATGGCACATATTTTACAGTGTACAACCCGTATAGTGGCCAGTGTACAACCCATATAGTGGCCAGTGTACAACCCATATAGTGGCTTGTGTTAAGGTTGGTTTGAGATTATTACTGTGTTTGTATGTCATCATGTGATGATCCTTTCTGTATATCATTATGTGATGCTTCTTTCTGTATATCATTATGTGATGACCTTTTCTGTATATCATTATGTGATGATCTTTCTGTATATCATTATGTGATGATCTTTTCTGTATATCATTATGTGATCCTTTCTGTATCATTATGTGATGACCTTTTCTGTATATCATTATGTGATCCTTTCTGTATATCATTATGTGATGACCTTTTCTGTATATCATTATGTGATGCTCCTGACTGATGATTCAGAGTTCGTAGTGGTATTATTCGTTGTGGTCGACGCAGTATTGTGTTGTGTGACCGTCTCCACGTTCACCTCAGGATATGTTTACTGATCCTGGCTCGTTATGCTCCCGTGCAGGTGAGGCTCTGACCACGGCATGTTGTGTGGGAGCTGCCTGGGCCGGCCCTGAGGTCGACACTCGTCACGCCGCCACAGGACCTGGGAGCGACCGGGACGTCTCCGGTGGAACACATCCAAGTCTCGACTGACGTAGCCTCACCTGAAGTAAGTTCCTCTGCCGTAGGCTCAGGTCCTGCGGCCCCATTAGCTCTCGTTTGGACGTGTTTGATGTCCTGGGGTCGCCGAGTGCTGGGGGGGTGTTGATGTGAGAGAGGTGTGTATGGCAGTGTAGTGTAGGGTGTGTGTGTGTGGGGTGTCCCCGTTTTATCTCGCTCACGTCCTCCCCCAGCAGACACTCTACCTGCGTGTCAGTAGGGCAGCCGGCGCCACTGACCACAGCAACATGTGCAGTGGTTTGAGGATGTGTGTTCCCAAGTCCTCAAACATCCCCCGGGGCGGGAGGTTCCTCCCCACCGGGGTGGTGGTGGCTTTGTGTGGTCGACCTACCTCCGCTCAACACTGCGTAGTTGACTTATGTAAATCACAGGTGATCACCGCCAAGGTAACGGACGGAGGCTTTTCCGTTAGTGCTTTTCAAGCATGTTGGACGTTCCTCCTGAAGCACTGTGCTGTTGTACTGTTCACTGACGAGATTAGTGGCTCGCTGTGACCCCCGTCAGCTGGCAGTGATGGCTCGCTGTGACCCCGTCAGCTGGCAGTGATGGCTCGCTGTGACCCCCCGTCAGCTGGCAGTGATGGCTCGCTGTGACCCCCCGTCAGCTGGCAGTGATGGCTCGCTGTGACCCCCGTCAGCTGGCAGTGATGGCTCGCTGTGACCCCCGTCAGCTGGCAGTGATGGCTCGCTGTGACCTCCGTCAGCTGGCAGTGATGGCTCGCTGTGACCCCGTCAGCTGGCAGTGATGGCTCGCTGTGACCCCCCGTCAGCTGGCAGTGGTGGCTCGCTGTGACCCCCGTCAGCTGGCAGTGATGGCTCGCTGTGACCCCGTCAGCTGGCAGTGATGGCTCGCTGTGACCCTTCAGCTAACAGTGACTTAAGATGTCACCTGGTCACAGGTCCCTCACTCGGGTAACCTTTTGAGGGGGAGAGATTTAAAAGCAAATCGTTTCCCACAAGTGTTGTGGAAAATTGCTGTAGTTTACTTGTAATTAGCGAAAACGAGTTTTTCTCTGCCAAAATTGAGCCTCTTAACCCTACGAAGGTTTGACCTTCCCGCCTGCACCTCCAGCCCCACCACAGGGGTCAGGTGACAGGTGACAACCCGGGGTCAGGAGTGCACCTGGGATTTGGCAGAACCTGGCGGGTTGACTTCCTCGTACATAGGAGCAGTGTTGGCTGACTGGTACCTTCCCACGTAGGGTTGACTTCCTCATACAGAGGAGCAGGATAACACTGCTGCTGGTGGTGTGTTCCGGAGGACGAGGCTGATATATTTTGATATTTTTTGCCGCAAGAGCAGTTGTTGTATTGTACACTCCTACCCATCCTGTGGGCGGTGGCGCAAATGAGGACACAGAGTGCACATGGGGGACTGGCTGGTCCTCAGTGATTGTAATACGTTATAGGTTACGTTGTGGGGCAAGTGTCGACATGGTTTGGGCAACACAGTAAATTATTCGGAAATCCACATGGTAGGTGAAGTTTACAAGAGCTTAACAACATTGATTACGTATCAAGGGTGGGCCGTTTTGATAACTGTTTCTTTCCCTGCACTTCGAAGCTTTGGAACTGTCTACCTTCTCTTGTCTTTCGCAATAACTATGACCTAGCACATTTTCAAAGACAGGTTTTTCTCTTCCTCCTCCAAAATTTGAAAAATACTTTCCCTTGTTTCTTCTTTTTCACTTTCATTATTCTCTCGGTATTACAGTAAACGCCCGGTCTTGATGTGGACATCTGTCCGTGACTGGAACATCCAACTTGAAAAGAATTCCAAAAGCACCATTTACAGTAAGCACAAGTATGATACTTCTCAAGTATCCGTGGACGACCATCGTCATGGTTTGCACGTATCTTGTGATGTTTGGTTAGAATCATCTCGGAACTCAAGTTATTTTCCGACAGTCACCTTCGTAATGTTTGGTAGGCTGTGGGAATACCTCTGTTGGCACATAGTCTCCTGAACCATATGGCTCTCCGTGCATGACTGTGGTGGTAGACGGACCCCCTTGCGTTAATTTCACCTCCCAAGCCTAAAGAATTTTGCGCATGTCCTTCCTGCAACTGTATATGTAGCCAGGTGGTGGTGCTCAGGACCAGCTGCACTGGCCAGGACGTGTTGAAAGATGCATTCAGGGAAGTGCTTTGATGATGGTTTATATTTTCAAGTCTGATAAAGACTTTGAAATTAAAGATCAGATTGTGTTCCAGTCACTCGGGTGGGCGGGACTGTGTGTGTCCGCCCGATGGAGGGATGCGATTGATTCAGTGATGCGCTGAAGATCGTGTTCCTGGTGAATACAAAGGGCGAGTCGTGGACCGGGGGGGGGGGGGGGGGGGAGGAGGCAGGTAGAGAGACTGTTGCCATGGCTGCCCCGGGTGGCTGGCTGGGTATCCGGCAAACCACGGGATGTCGAGGGGTTTGAATCCTGGCGTCGACACATGTGGGTACAGTGTTAATCAAAGTCCGGGTACAGCCATTCGTTCCTGTATTTGCTGATGATGATAATGGGTAAAATACAATGACCCTCTGGAGTGTGTGTGTGGTAACCTAACAGCAGGTCAGTTTCGCTAACATACGGAACGAGCGGGCAGCACCTACCACCCAGCTAAACCAGTACCCATCACCAGCTGCATCTGCCTAGCAACCATGACCTCCCCTTGATATATGAATCTTTATAGACAGCGGGTACTGGGCATCGTGTCTGTCACACTTATGGTCCTTGTGTTCCGACAGCGGGTGCTGAGCAGTGCGTCTCTCTGTCACAGTCATAACTCTAGTGTGGTCACCAAGTCCTGCCTCATACACAGTGCTTCAGCCACAGCACGTCACAGGTATCCATTTTATCGACCAACCCCTAGGGGTGGATGAACAGCTTGGGTTGACTGTGGACCGACTGCCGCAACCAGGATTCAAACCTATGCCCTCGACCCAGGGCGGCCCGTGAATGCTTCACGTTCAGGAACGCTGACCGCTACACCACGGGAGTCCTCTCCTTCACATGCTTTTCTTATTCGTTCAGACTCGCGGGTTTTTATGTGTTATTGCGTGTATCTCTCCTGTGTGAGTCATTATTGCCTTGCTTGGCCTTCCACTGGGGTGTGACGCGTGGCCTGAAAGGCTCCGGTGTGGGGCGGTAAGGCTATCCGGGGGAGGTTGGTGTGTCCTGACCACACCCCGGGGACACCGATGAATGCAGCCTGCATCGCCCACCTCCTCCCGGGGTACCGCTTTCCTCACCATAGCAGAGGTTACAGCTGTCACCGCTGTTGTGTTTACCTCCCCCAGCCAGGGTTCCTGCTGGGGTGTTTGCCGCTTGCCCCGCCACTGGCTTGTAGTTGGTGACCAGTCCCGTGTGGTCAGGGGAGTGGGGCAGCCGGATGCATGACACCAGGCGACCGGGTAATACTGGTAAAAAAAAAATGCCAGCGTTAGCATGTCATGCAATGGTCATGACGCGTTGTTATGTTAGATGATGTGGCCTCCAGCTAGGTAGGGTGAGGCAGCTGCTTCTGGCATACTGATGACTGACACTGTCACACTGACGTGGCATGACTGACACTCGGGGCCCAGCGGCACCGGGTGAATGTTGCGCCCCTGGCGGAATGTAATCCTAGACAGGAGGAGGAGGCAGCAAGCAAGGGTTAGTCGCAGTGATGCTGAGACCACACGGTTGTCTCCGTCCTGGGCGAGTCAACAGAAGGTTCCACGCAGCCACTCTGGTCTATCGTGACAGGAAGTGGTAGGTTGGTTGCTCCCTGGTAGATCCCGAATGTGAGGGGAGGATGGGAGGCCAGCAGCACCAGAGCTCATGAACCTGACCCAGGCGGCCGCACATGCTGCAGGAGGAACGTTGCCTGGTGTTACCCCCAGGTAGTAAGGCCGTTTGATCCTGACCTGTAGCCTGGAGGCTGCTCATATCACCTCTCACCTGTGATGTTCATTCGCCGGAGGCTGACTGGTGGTCGACAGAAGCCTTGTAGAGTGAGGGGCTGGGTCTGCATTGTATTATGTTTAATCTCCTGTTTATTTGTAAACCCCATGATCACGCCCTCTGTTGTTGCTTGTTGGAAAACTGCTATGTGGTACTGAACTGCGTGTTCGATAAGCTTTTGGAGTAAGTGTTGGCTACTCTCTCCTGGATCCGGCGTTTGTGTGCTGCAAACGGTGGTTGCTGCTTGTGGGATTTTGTTTTTTCTGTCTGTCTCTCTCTCTCTCTCTCTCTCTCTCTCTCTCTCTCTCTCTCTCTCTCTCTCTCTCTCTCTCTCTCTCTCTCTCTCTCTCTCTCCGGTGTGGAGGGAGTGGTGGTGCCTGCGTGTGTGGCAGCCAGCGCTGTCACTCACAAGGTCACCAGTTTTTTGTGAGTTGAGTGCGAGGCTGGAGGCGTGTGTCCTTCCCTCCGGCCAGGCAGAGCGGACCAGCTCTGGCCGTAGTGGACACCAGGTGGCAGCCCCAGGCCCGCATGAACCTCTGCAGCGTTACTGCTGACTTCCCTCTGTCTCCACGCTGCACATAGTGGTGGCATGATACTTTAGTCATGGCATAGCCCCCCCAGAACCTTCCGTGTTGCATAGCTCTCTGTACGTCTTGTGGTAGGCATGTAGACCACATGACAGGCGACAGAACGTGGTGAAAGTCTCCTCAGGTGTTGGACGTGAAGGTGGGTCCTGGTGGTGGTTGTCGCGCCTCACCTGTGGTAGGAGATCCGTCAGTCGTATGTGTGGTAATTGATGCCGGAGGCTGACAGACTGATGTTAAGGTGTGGAGCGGGAGAAGCAGTTTACAGGTGGCGGGTAATCATACGGAGTTATGCCACAAGAAACAGTTTCACCGTTGATGAATATACTCTGGAGTGCTGAAGGGAACGTGTGGCGAAACTAGCGTCGGTGTTGCTCCCCGTACCACCGTCAGGATACTGGTGATTACTGAGAAGTTGGGGGAGGGAGGCAGGCAGGCCGCTTCAGTAAGGTGTGACTCTGAGGAAGACAGGGTGTGAATGTGTGTGAGTGGTGATACAAGAGAGAAAACACACAATACATTTCTTCCTGTACACATTTCATACGAAGGATCGTACATACCTGCGGGTCTCTGAGAAGCGGCACACAGGTGACAGATGGAAGGACGATGAACAGAGGAAGCCCCAGGAACCACTGACCCGGAGATCACCGTCGACATGAAAGACCCAAGTGATCACAGTTGATACACAGCCATGCCCGTGGTGCACCTGGGTCACCGTCATCACAACATGACACTTGGAGAAGACCATCGACAGACCCGCCAATGTAATACCTCTCGACCTCTGTGAATGGCATACCACTCCAGCTAGCGTGGGACCTCCACTGTATGCAACACTCCACATTAAGATAAAAGCCTCTGCTTTAACATGGCATGGCAACCTTGATCTTCAGTTACTCGTAGATTTACATCACGTACTTGAAAATACTTATATCTGTACGTACATCATCTGGCATTCCCTAATGTGAGAGAACTACCATCTTGTGGTGGGCGTGCCTGACCAGTGTTCTGCACCGAGACCCGGGTGTAGCAACCTCCACAGTATACAACCACACCCACACTCCATACAACTTCCTAACTACAAATTCTTGCCTTACCATATGTCTTGCCCTACGATTGTTACGAAGGTCTTCTACCATCGCACCCTTGTTCAATCAGGCTGTTTGAGTCCGCGGGCCATCGGCCTGCGTTAACCACAAGGTCTGGCGCAGTGTAGATCCATTTTCAAGCCTTTGAATGCCTTCTCTGGGGAGTCTCAGTGTTTCTAATGGCTGCAGGCGACGTAGTAAACAATTGCGCGGCCCGTGTGATTACACTGGTTTTCTCCTCGTAGTTAAGTTGTACTTATCTCTTTCACTGTCGACAATATAAAGGCGTCCGAGCCGTTGGGAACAGTCGGGAAATCGTATTACGAATCGTAACTTTCAGGATTGTGCGAGTATGAACGATGGCGTAACTTGTTTGTGCTCTGGAGAGTATAGACTCAGGGCCGTCACTTACCCACTGGGAGTTGGGATTTTTCAACAGCGTCATTACGGGCTGTGGAGGCTCTTTGCGCACTTTCTAAAACTGTGTAGTTTCACCCTGCCAGCAAGGGAGTATGTCAGCTCACGGCTGTGTTACCTTCAGCTGGGAGAACAGTTTTTTGAAGAACGTCAACATTGCTTTTCCCTCTCTCACTCGTCTTGAAGGTCCTTAGTATCCAGCCCACCGCTCGCTACCTGACACCCGGTGTCCGTAGCCTGCCACCCGCCACCCAGCGCCCGTTGCCTGCCACCCGCCACCCAGCGCCCGTTGCCTGCCACCCGCCACTCGTCCCCTCATCTCAGGCGTATCATGGCCTGAGAGGCAGCAGGTGACGCTCATTGAAGACCTCTTTTGAATATTTAACATCAGTTGGTGGTTATTGCCGCGAGGACCTGGGTATGTTGTGTCAAGGTCAGCACCCGCTGCTTCACACACACACACACACACACACACACACACACACACACACACACACGCTCATGTTTCTGTCTTTTCTATCTGCCTAACACACACGTGGGATGCTGGCATCCACAGCACAAACACACACACACTCACACACACACTCGCTATCTCACTCATAACTCTCCACAACATGTATCATCTCACATAAAACTCCACAACATATATCATCTCACACATAACACTCCACAACATGTATCATCTCACACATAACACTCCACAACATGTATCATCTCACACATAACACTCCACAACATGTATCATCTCACACATAACACTCCACAACATGTATCATCTCACACATAACACTCCACAACATGTATCATCTCACACATAACACTCCACAACATGTATCATCTCACACATAACACTCCACAACATGTATCATCTCACACATAACACTCCACAACATGTATCATCTCACACATAACACTCCACAACATGTATCATCTCACACATAACACTCCACAACATGTATCATCTCACACATAACACTCCACAACATGTATCATCTCACACATAACACTCCACAACATGTATCATCTCACACATAACACTCCACAACATGTATCATCTCACACATAACACTCCACAACATGTATCATCTCACACATAACACTCCACATCATGTATCATCTCACACATAACACTCCACAACATGTATCATCTCACACATAACACTCAACAACATGTATCATCTCACACATAACACTCCACAACATGTATCATCTCACACATAACACTCCACAACATGTATCATCTCACACATAACACTCCACAACATGTATCATCTCACACATAACACTCCACAACATGTATCATCTCACACATAACACTCCACAACATGTATCATCTCACACATACCACTCCACAACATGTATCATCTCACACATAACACTCCACAACATGTATCATCTCACACATAACACTCCACAACATGTATCATCTCACACATAACACTCCACAACATGTATCATCTCACACATAACACTCCACAACATGTATCATCTCACACATAACACTCCACAACATGTATCATCTCACACATAACACTCCACAACATGTATCATCTCACACATAACACTCCACAACATGTATCATCTCACACATAACACTCCACAACATGTATCATCTCACATATAACACTCCACAACATGTATCATCTCACACATAACACTCCACAACATGTATCATCTCACACATAATGGACGGCCATCACAGTGTGGGGGGGGGGGGGTGAGATTCCTGCCTGTCAGTGACGCTCGCCAGCCGTCACTGGTGAAGCGCTCGTTGCCAGTGAGTACATCAGTGTTTCATACTCGTTATCTCCAGGAATTAACAGCTTCAGTAATGCATTTGAATGCACCTGACAGCAGGATTGATCATCTTTCCCCCTTCCGTCTGAACCAAGACAGTGTGGTACCGTGTTGAATATCATGCGCCTCACCACAATAACATTTAACATTGTCTGTCTCTTTCTCAAAACTTATATAATCCACGTTCTCATCCAGTTAATGAATGCTCAAGAGATGGAGGCTTCAAGAGTCTAGACACTTCCCTCCCAACCCCACATATCACACACACACACACACACACACACACACACACACACACACACACACACACACACACACGCACACACCCCGTCTAAACCAGTTTGTGAATATTTTTTCCCCCCACGAGGTGATTTCCCTGTGATCTCTATTGTGCAGACAGACTTGGCTTTACCAGGTGAGGGTCAAGTTGGTTATGTGGCTCATGGCGTTGGCTGTCATGTTTACCGCAGTCCATGAGCGCGGGGTTGGCTGGTTATGTGTTACTGTGGTGGGCGTGGATCTACTTCCTCACGTGTGTGCGCGAAATACGCATCATATTGTATTGGTTGTGGTGTACACACACTACTCTACTGGGTAGGTAGTACACACCCTATTGTACTGGGTTGGTAGTACACACCCTACTGTACTGGGTTGGTAGTACACACCCTACTGTACTGGGTGGGTAGTACACACCCTACTGTACTGGGTAGGTAGTACACACCTTACTGTAATGGGTGGGTAGTACACACCCTACTGTACTGTGTGGGTAGTACACACCCTACTGTACTGGGTGGGTAGTATACACCCTACTGTATTAGGTGGGTAGTACACACACCGTACTGTACTGGTTGGGCAGTATACACCCTACTGTACTGGCTGGGTTGTACACGCCCTACTGTACTGGTTAGGTAGTACACACCCTACTGTACTGGTTGGGTAGTACACGCCCTACTGTACTGGGTGGGTAGTATACACCCTACTGTACTGGGTTGGTAGTACACACCCTACTGTATTAGGTGGGTAGTACACACACCCTACTGTACTGGTTGGGCAGTATACACCCTACTGTACTGGCTGGGTTGTACACGCCCTACTGTACTGGTTAGGTAGTACACACCCTACTGTACTGGTTGGGTAGTACACGCCCTACTGTACTGGGTGGGTAGTACACGCCCTACTGTACTAGGTGGGTAGTATACACCCGACTGTACTGGATGGGTAGTACGCACCCTACTGTACTGGATGGGGAACAGTGTGCAATTCCTGTTACATGGGACACTAGTGCAGTCTGCATACATACATATATACCTTGAAGCTTTTTACGTCGACGTGTTTACATGCATAGTGAGGCTTTTGTTAGGGCAAGTCTTCTCAGATGCAAGTGGGTCAATAAGCCTTAATGATACGTAACGCCAGGCAAGTGGCGCTCACGGGTGAAGAAGACACTCCTTAGATATTTCATGTCGTATTATTCAATCCCTCTTCGTTGGCTGACTCATGGGAGATGTCAGGCGGGCGGCGGTGATGGCCGCCACCCAGCTACCGCAGGAGGATGTGTTCTGTAAAGAGGTGAGGAGGCGGAGGGGATAGAGGGTTGCTGGCGGAGGGAAGGAAGTGGGATGTGTAAGAGGAGGAAGCCGAGTGACGTTGCGTCGGTGAGGTGCGGTGAGTGACGGCTGCGTGGACGTGTGATCGGAGGAGGAGCGGCAGGAAAGGCCAGATGTAGGGGAGTGCTGGGTAGAGGGGGGGGGGGGGGTGAAGCTGCTCTTGATGGCGTAGTTAGGTCGCCGGAAGCCGGTGGAAGGGCCAATATCAGACCCCAGGTGGGGGACCACTCCATGACGCAGGTGGGAGGTCTCAAGGGGGCAGGTGGGTATCATTGAAGGTCCGGACCACTTACTGCAAGATGCAGGTGGACGTCGGCAGAGGGTCACTGCAAGACGCAGGTGGACGTCGGTAGAGGGTCACTGCAAGACGCAGGTGGACGTCGGTAGAGGGTCACTGCAAGACGCAGGTGGACGTCGGTAGAGGGTCACTGCAAGACGCAGGTGGAGGGTCTCCAGGAGCTAGGTGGAAGAGAAGTTAATGGAGCGAACGACGAGGGGGAGACATGGAGAGAAAAGTGAGAGGAGACAGAGGGAGTACATACCTGGGCAAGGTTGAGGGAGGTAGAGCAGTGATGGGGTTAGAGGAAGGTAGGTGGGTCATGGAGAATAGGACACTGCCATACGAGGGAAGTAGGTCAGAGTTTAGGAAGGTCGATATAGGGTAGAAGGATGGGGTGAGGGAGAGAAAAACTAAGTTGGACGGAAGGACTGTTGGAGAGATGGAAGAAAGAGAGGTAGGATGGGAGGAAGGAAGGATGATTGGAGGGAGGAAGCATTGAGGATGTAAGGGAGTTGCAGTGGTGTGTGATGCATTATATGTGTCGGGGTCTGCCGTACATCACATTACCATCCGTCGTACCCCCCTTTAGTATATTACTGTTGTCTTTGTGAACCAACACACAATCTGCGCTGTTTGTGCTGCATCTTCGCTGTCTGTGCTACATCTTCGCTGTCTGTGCTACATCTGTAGCTGGACCATCCTGGAAGGTATGGTTTCCAACTCTCATTTCGGAAATAACACCCTGCTGGCACGACAGGCAAGCAAGTCTTCGTAAAAACTACCACCGAAATCCAAGGATGAGGTGCACGGTAGAGGTCTCAGTGCACTGGACGAGCGCCCAGAAAGTGGGTTACTACGTAGGTCTGCGGCTTCCAACAGCTCGGTCCCTGGTTGTGGGGGAAGAAGACCCCCCGAAGACTTCACCAGGTGTTTACTGGTTGTGACCAGTTTATATGGATGTTGTGGATGAGAACAGTTTAGTAATGAGTAATATACATCGTACCAGGACAAGCAGTTTGGGAACTTTGGACGTGATTGATCCGTTGTTTACTCTTTTTCTTAAACGCCGTGACTCCTTTTATGAGACTCCCACTGCGCCCTGGAAGTCAACCACGTCCAGCGGCAGGTGAGTGTAAAGCAGCAAGTGCTCGGTGTCTCCGGTATGGGAGTCGCTTCATCTTGGGCGTGAGAATTACGGTGATGTGTTGAAGAGTTAGGCGGTGTCCTGAGCCCCAGTCGTCAAGTTATGACCCTTCTTTGTCTGGGGAGTGTGGTTTCAGGTGGGTGTACGTCCCGTGGAAATGGAGTTTCAGACTGAGTGAGTAATTTCGGTGTGAAGGTGTTTGTCATTGTGGTGTTTTCTGTAGTTGAAGAGGTGGGTGGGTGGGGGATTGCCTGTGAGTACAGGTGGCTGAAGTGTAAGGCTGGGATGAGTACTGTATACCTCCATGGAGGTTGATGGGTGGTCATGAAGGGGTTCACATGACAGGGGAGGTCAGTGCTGTTGCATGTAATCGGATGCCGACCATGTTGAGTCGGGTTTGTATTGGAAGTATCTTAATTTCATTGTGCCGGTGTTGAATGTTTGTGATTGCTTGGCAGCCGGTGATTGTTCTGAGTGGATTAGTTGGTGCGGATTGTAATTGTGATATGTGGTCGACCAGACAGGTAAGGCGTAGCTTAGATTGGAGCGGATATATTATCTGTTGTGAACACCGGGGGATTCTTTGGCTTGTCGCAAACTGGTGCCAGTAGGTATTCTGAAGGCATATAGTCCGTGTATGGCCCTTTTCTGTGTATTGTGTGTGGTGTTAGAATGAATGTCATGCGTGTGTCGTACGTCGTGGCCGTATGTATGGTTGGTGTCGTACGTCGTGGCCGTATGTATGGTTGGTGTCGCACGTTGTGGTCGGTATGGTTGGTGTCGCACGTTGTGGTCGGTATGGTTGGTGTCTTACGTTGTGGCCGGTATGGTTGGTGTCGTACGTTGTGGCCGGTATGGTTGGTGTCGTACGTTGTGGCCGGTATGGTTGGTGTCGTCCGTTGTGGCCGGTATGGTTGGTGTCGTACGTTGTGGCCGGTATGGTTGGTGTCGTACGTTGTGGCCGGTATGGTTGGTGTCGTACGTTGTGGCCGGTATGGTTGGTGTCGTACGTCGTGGCCGTATGTATGGTTGGTGTCGTACGTCGTGGCCGTATGTATGGTTGGTGTCGTACGTTGTGGCCGGTGTGGTTGGTGTCTCGTCCATTGGGAGTGGTTGACCCTCCAGGATGGTGTTGGATTCGCGTCTCGTGGTTGGATGTCTGGAGGGTTGCAGACCTTCTCTTCCATGCAAGCCAGAGTTCTAATTGCGTTAAGGAGCGTTGCATGTTCGTTGTGGCATGTGTGGTGTTACAGTGTTGTGATGTGCGTGTGTTGTTATGTCCTTGTGTAATGCTGGGGTGTTGTGATGTCCTTGTTTAGTGCTGGGGTGTTGTGATATGTTTGTGTTGTGCTGGGGTGTTGTGATATGTTTGTGTTGTGCTGGGGTGTTGTGATGTGTTCATACAGTGCTGGGGTGTTGTGATATGTTTGTGTTGTGCTGGGGTGTTGTGATGTGTTCATACAGTGCTGGGGTGTTGGGACGTGTTCATGCAGTGCTGGGGTGTTGTGATGTCCTTGTTTAGTGCTGGGGTGTTGTGATATGTTTGTGTTGTGCTGGGGTGTTGTGATGTGTTCATGCAGTGCTGGGGTGTTGTGACGTGTTCATGCAGTGCTGGGGTGTTGTGATATGTTTGTGTTGTGCTGGGGTGTTGTGATGTGTTCATGAAGTGCTGGGGGTTGTATGAGTGAAGTAAGCGTTCTAATCTAGCGTTGTGACGCATCGTCTGATGCCACGTACAGCAGTAACAAGTTGACCTGTCACACACTGCTGATTATCCTGGACGCGAGGGAGTGTGTCTTCCAATTGTGGTTCGCTCTGAAGGTAGTTGAGGGCGTATACCTCCCTACCTGGTCCTCCCCACTCTTATGCATCACCAAGGACGGTGCCTGTTTTATGTAATGATTCTTTCTCACTCTCGTTGATAGATCAGGCGTCCATCAGCGATTTTCACTCGTCCATCGGCGATTTTCCCAAAAAGATTGATAATCCGCAGTTGTGATTCTCTCTCTCTCTCTCTCTCTCTCTCTCTCTCTCTCTCTCTCTCTCTCTCTCTCTCTCTCTCTCTCTCTCTCTCTCTCCCAAACACCCCGGAAAATTAAAGGAAGAACAAGATAGTCCGAGATGGTGGGAGGGGAGGATTGATCAGGCCTCCGTCACAGGCGACCATCATGTGCTCGATTAGGGCATCCGTCTCCAGCCGGGGAGGAGGAGGAGACAGGTGTTAGGCTGGGTCGGTCTGTGGGGCTGCGGTGGTGCGCGTTAGCAGGCTCCTGCTGCCGCCCTCAAGTGTTGCTGGTACTGGCGGTTGCTGCCTGGTATGGTCGCCACTCCCTGTGGTGTATGGTGGGCGTTGTGGCGCTACCAGCACCGCCTCCGCTATCTTTGAGTCAGGAGATCGCTAGATGTAGCAGTGTTCTTCAGTCGTTCTGATCCACCAGCCAGGCTGGCCGTACCTCTTACTCGCGCGTCCTCTGGTGAACACCCACTCGAACCTCGCGCCAACAATGGAAGCTGTTAACGTTCCTTCACTGACCTACTCACACACGATGTTTCTCGTCGTCTGCTGAAACATCTCTGTACGTGGACGACACGAGTGTCTCACCCGACTGTTCCGTGCTGCGCTGTGTGCATACAAGGCTACTTCATAGATACGATGATTTTCAGGAACTGTTCGTGCCATTTTCTGTTTTACGAAGTGAAAGCGGGTGAAGTAGAACACACACAAAACGTTTTCATTTTGGTGATATTCTCATGATATTATTATTTTTATTTTTTATTATACTTTGTCGCTGTCTCCCGCGTTTGCGAGGTAGCGCAAGGAAACAGACGAAAGAAATGGCCCAACCCCCCCCATACACATGTATATACATACGTCCACACACGCAAATATACATACCTACACAGCTTTCCATGGTTTACCCCAGACGCTTCACATGCCTTGATTCAATCCACTGACAGCACGTCAACCCCGGTATACCACATCGCTCCAATTCACTCTATTCCTTGCCCTCCTTTCACCCTACTGCATGTTCAGGCCCCGATCACACAAAATCTTTTTCACTCCATCTTTCCACCTCCAATTTGGTCTCCCTCTTCTCCTCGTTCCCTCCACCTCCGACACATATATCCTCTTGGTCAGTCTTTCCTCACTCATTCTCTCCATGTGCCCAAACCACTTCAAAACACCCTCTTCTGCTCTCTCAACCACGCTCTTTTTATTTCCACATATCTCTCTTACCCTTACGTTACTCACTCGATCAAACCACCTCACACCACACATTGTCCTCAAACATCTCATTTCCAGCACATCCATCCTCCTGCGCACAACTCTATCCATAGCCCACGCCTCGCAACCATACAACATTGTTGGAACCACTATTCCTTCAAACATACCCATTTTTGCTTTCCGAGATAATGTTCTCGACTTCCACACATTCTTCAAGGCCCCCAGAATTTTCGCCCCCTCCCCCACCCTATGATCCACTTCCGCTTCCATGGTTCCATCCGCTGCCAGATCCACTCCCAGATATCTAAAACACTTCACTTCCTCCAGTTTTTCTCCATTCAAACTCACCTCCCAATTGACTTGACCCTCAACCCTACTGTACCTAATAACCTTGCTCTTATTCACATTTATATACATATATATACATATATATCTTTTTTCTTTTAAACTATCCGCCATTTCCCGCATTAGCGAGGTAGCGTTAAGAACAGAGGACTGGGCCTTTGTGGAATATCCTCACCTGGCCCCCCTCTGTTCCTTCTTTTGGAAAATTAAAAAAAGAAAAAAAAAAAGAAAACGAGATGGGAGGATTTCCAGCCTTCCGCTCCCTCCCCTTTTAGTCGCCTTCTACGACACGCAGGGAATACGTGGGAAGTATTCTTCATCCCTATCCCCAGGGATATATATATATATATATATATATATATATATATATATATATATATATATATATATATATATATATATATATATATATATATATATTCCTATGAGTCTACGGGGAAAATGAAACACGATAAGTTCCCAAGTGCACTTTCGTGTGATAATCACGTCATCAGGGGAGACACAAGAGAGAAACATAAGTCAGTAAATATACATCGAAGAGACGAAGCTTTATTCTGCTTTTCATTCCAGACCAACAGGACACGGCCAGTACATGTCCCACGCATTATGACATTCTATGTGATAGGCTTTTAAGCTAACAGGAAGGATGAAGCTTTTAGCACGTGACACGTTAGATTTGGTAACGGTCAATCCTCGTGTGGCTGGTGGCCTCACAAGAAAGTGTGGGAAGCAGCACCCAGCCGCGTGTCATGCGTCCAAGCCATGATGAAAAGGAGTACATGCTGGTGGCTCACGAGGACAATGGCCCATATAACACCTGTTGAACAGGTGCAAAACTATTGATGGAGATTGTAGAACACACACACACACACACACACACACACACACACACACACACACACACACACACACACATTGGTGTAGTGGTTAGAGTTATTGACCTTGAGTCACTAAGGGCCTGTCTGGGTTCGAATCCTGGGAGCGGCATTCGCACCACATCCAACTCAGGTGTTCATCCTTATCCCGTTTCTAGTCGATGAATGGGTATCTGCCTTAGGCAGGTGTGTGTGTGTCTGTGTGTGTGTGTGTGTGTGTGTGTACATACATATAGGAGTAAAGGCATGGTGCGTATGTACAAGGTAGAGATGGAGCAACACAAGTGTACAACTCTCCGTGTAAGAAATAAACAATAATGACACACAGGCAACATGCACGTGCGTGTGACCGATGATGTAAATATTTTCCCATTAAACGCAATGCAAAAATAAGTCACGTTGTGCAGAATTGCCCAAATGTGTTTGCTATTGTTCAGTTGCTGTAATAAATCAATTTAAAGGAGTGGTGTGCAGCAGTTGGCCAGTTAAGATGTGGGGTCTTGCCCGGCGTGAGTTAGTGCGCTGCTCTCTCTCTCTCTCTCTCTCTCTCTCTCTCTCTCTCTCTCTCTCTCTCTCTCTCTCTCTCTCTCTCTCTCTCTCTCTCTCTCTCTCTCTCTCTCTCTCTCCCAAGATGGAAGAGGAGCTCTGGCGTCATGATGTTCGTAATTGTTTATTTTAGAGATGATTACATGATAGAGTTCAGGAGTCGGTACATTGAATCATCATGCCAGACGTGTGGTGTGTGGGGGTGTTGATCGTGTGGTGAGGAACCTTGCTGGACGTACATGAGAACACTTGTTGTTGTGAAAGATTCCCCTGTGTGGCCGCTTGTCTTGCCCTTCACGGGGCTGTGTCACCATTTTACCAAGCGTTGTGTTCGAAGATGTACTCTCTCTTGTTCCTCTTGGTGCGTGGCTGTGCTTATCTGTTTGATGGATCATATCACGCTGCAAGTCAGTCAGATTAAAGCGCTTGGTAATGGCTGTGTGTGTGTGTGTGTGTGTGTGTGTGTGGGTATTGTTTACTTAGATGTACCTACCTCACCTTCCTACCAATGAGAGTCATGAGATTTTGGTTCATCAGTGAGTGTTACCAGTTTTACCGCTTCTCATGTTGACTGGGTTACGTTACTTAATTGTATTTGGATTGGGTACTTCAGGAAATAATGCTTTGGTAGCTTTTTATGTAAAAATTTCTTGTGTAGAATTTGTAACCAGACTTCAATTGAGTTAGAAATTGGTAAATTGGTTTCCGAAGTGGTAAAGGATGTATGGATCAGGCGTTTGCTTTGAAGAATGTGAGAAATACTTAGAAAAACAAATGAATTTGTATGGAGCATTTATGGATCTAGAGAAGTCATATGATAGAGTTGTTAGAGATAATCTGTGGAAGGTTTTTAAGAGTATATTGTGTAAAAGGTAAGCTGCTAGAAGCAGTGAAAAGTTTTTACCAAGGATGTAAAGCGTATGTACGAGGAGGAAGAGAGGAAAGTAATTGGTTCCAGTGAATGTCGGTTTGCGGCAGGGGTGTGTGATGTCTCCATGGTTGTTTAATTTGTTATGGATGGGGTGGTGAGGGAGGTAAATGCAAGATTTTTGGAGAGAGAGGAAAGTATGCAGTCTGTTGTGGATGAGTGGGCCTGGGAAGTGAGTCAGTTGTTGTTCGCCCATGATACAGCTCTAGTGGCTGATTCGTGTGAGAAAATGCAGAGGGTGGTGACTAAGTTTGGAAAAGTGTGTGAAATGAGAAAGTTAAGAGTAAATGTGAAAAAGAGCAGTAGGGTTGAGCGACAAGGTAATTGGGAGGTAAGTGTGAATGGAGAAAAACTGGAGGAAGTGAAGTGTTTTAGATATCTGGGAGTGGACTTAGCAGCGGATGGAACCATGGAAGCGGAAGTGAGTCACAGGGTGGGGGAGGGGAAAAGGTTGTGGGAGCGATGAAGAATGTGTGGAAGGTCGAGAACGTTATCTCGGAGAGCAAAAATGGGTATGTTTGAAGGAATAGTAGTTCCAACAATGTTATATGTTGGGAGGCGTGGGCTATAGACAGGGTTGTGCGGAGGAAGGTGGATGTGTTGGAAATGAAATATTTAAGGACAATATGTGGTGTGAGGTAGTTTGATCGAGTAAGTAATGAAAGGGTAAGAGAGATGTATGCAGATGAAAAGAGCATGGTTGAAAGAGCCGAAGAGGGTGTGCTGAAATGGTTTGGTCACATGGAAGAATGAGTGAAGAATAATTGACCAAGAGGTTATATGTATCAGAGGTGGAGGGAACGAGGAGAAGTGGGAGACCAATTTGGAGGTGGAAGGATGGAGTGAAAAAGATTTTGAACGATAGGGGCTTGGACATACAGGAGGATGAGAGGCGTGCAAGGAATAGTGAATTGAAACGATGTTGTTTGTATACCGGGGTCGACGTGCTGTCAGTGGACTGAACCAGGGCATATGAAGCGTCTTGGGTAAACCATGGAAAGTTTTGTGGGGCCTGGATGTGGATTAGGAGCTGTGGTTTCGGTACATTACACATGACAGATAGAGACTGAGTGTGAACGAATATGGCCTTTTTTGTCTGTTTCTGGCGCTACCTCGCTGAAACAGGGGATAGCTATACTGTTTTCCTGTGGGACGGGGTAGCGACAGGGATGGATGAAGGCAAGCAAGTATGAATATGTACATATTTATGTATGTAATGTCTGCGTATTTTTATGTATATTTATGTATATGTTGGTATGTATTTGTGCGTAAGTGGGCGTATATATATATATATTTATATATGTGTGTATATGAGTGGATGGGCCATTCTTCGTCTATTTCCTGGCGCTACCTCACTGTCGCGGAAAACAGCGATTATGTATAATAATGATAATATATATATATATATATATATATATATATATATATATATATATATATATATATATATATATATATATATATATATTCCTATGAGTCCACGGGGAAAATGAAACAAGAAAAGTTCCCAAGTGCACTTTCGTGTAATAATCACATCATCAGGGGAGACACAAGAGAGAAATATAACAGTCAGTTGATATACATCGAAGAGACGAAGCTAGGACGCCATTTGGTAAACATGTGATTGTTTACCATATATATATATATATATATATATATATATATATATATATATATATATATATATATATATATATATATATTTTTTTCATACCATTCGCCATTTCCCGCGATAGCGAGGTAGCGTTAAGAACAGAGGACTGGGCCTTTGAGGGAATATCCTCACCTGGCCCTCTTCTCTCTTCCTTCTTTTGGAAAATTAAAAAAAAAAACGAGAGGGGAGGATTTCCAGCCTCCCGCTCCCTTCACTTTTAGTCGCCTTCTACGACACGCAGGGAATACGTGGGAGGTATTCTTTCTCCCCTATCCCCAGGGATATATATATATATATATATATATATATATATATATATATATATATATATATATATATATATATATATATATATATATTTCTTTCTTTCAAACTATTCGCCATTTCCCGCGTTAGCGAGGTAGCGTTAAGAACAGAGAACTGGGCCTTTGAGGGAATATCCTCACCTGGCCCCCTTCTCTGTTCCTT
Organism: Panulirus ornatus; assembly: GCF_036320965.1. NCBI lineage: Eukaryota > Metazoa > Arthropoda > Malacostraca > Decapoda > Palinuridae > Panulirus > Panulirus ornatus. The sequence goes on from NC_092240.1 coordinate 23,755,208, forward strand.
CTTTTGGAAAAATAAAAAAAAAATAATGAGAGGGGAGGATTTCCAGCCCCCCGCTCCCTCCCCTTTTAGTCGCCTTCTACGACACGCAGGGAATACTCACATATATATATATATATATATATATATATATATATATATATATATATATATTTGGCCTAATCACGAAGCCGAAACGTGACAATCACAGATGAACTTGCAAACCACGAAGGACAAATCATAGCAGGAGAATTTGCTTAAGCGCTTTCGTGTATTTCAATACATCAGAAGCAAATTGTAACATCACAGGAGGAGGAATTTTTACAGAGAATCCAAGAAATGTTAACGGAGTCGCATCTTGGAATATATATATATATATATATATATATATATATATATATATATATATATATATATATATATATATATCGTGGGCGATGGTCACGTCTTAACAGGTTCATGCTGGTCCAGTAGCCCAGTGCCTGGTTTCAAACCCCATCATTGGGTACTCCTCATCGCTCGCCAGTGGCCCTTTAAATGCTGGATGTTCGTGACCTGACTCATTAAGCTGTGCCGACCCGTCCATCTTCATGCATCTCGGGGTCCCAGCTGTGGTCCTGCTGGCCTCACGGGCTGCGCAAGGACGATGGGACTGGCCTGGGTGTTCTTCGAGTCGGGTCGTGGCTCCCAGTGGGCGAGGTGAGACGTGTGTGGCTGTGGCACGTCCAGGACGAGACGTGGGGCTCACGTGGTATGCATGGCTGATGAGCCGACCCATCACACACACCTTGTCACCTCCATCACCTCTGTGACCTCCACCACACCCCTGTCACCTCTACCACACCCTGTGACCTCCACTTAAGCACCACCATCACGAACAGTAATTCTCTTCTGGACAGAAAAAAGAGAGTGAGTCTGGACACTGGCAGAGCCTCTTCCCAGAGAGGTATGGACTCCCGACGCCCCCACTCCACTACCACCACCACACACCAGGAAGCAACGCAGTTCCGGACAACTACCGTCCTCCAGCAGTAGCATCGGATGCTGTTGAAAAGAATTGAGATGTTCGCAAGAAGCAAATTTCTTGACTTTATGGAATGGGATCAGCCAACATGACCCAGGAGAGCATGGTTCCTGATGAGCAGGAGCGATCTTGCCTCGTTGACCACTGAGACGAGATCCCTGCGCCCCTGTGGGAACACACGAAATGATGACGTGATATACACAGACTTTTACAAAAGCCTCTGACGAGCGTGACCATTAGCATAATGACACATGAAATGCGTAAGATGAAAATAACTGGTCAGTTTGGAAGATATAGGGACAACTTTTTTTTTTACTGACACATTACGACACGTTGCTGTAATTCAGGCAGTTTTCACGGTGCACTCGTTACAAAGCTCAGTCCTCATAAGGAGTTGATTGTGCTCGCGCCCCTTTTGTTCCCCTGTATAGTCTCTCAAGTGACACTGACGGAGACACGAGTCATTGTTTCATATCCTCTGCTGATGACACGACAGTAACTATGACGATCTCGTGAGTCAGAGAGAGAGAGAGAGAGAGAGAGAGAGAGAGAGAGAGAGAGAGAGAGAGAGAGAGAGAGAGAGATTAATCAAAGTCTTCCACAGTGGGCCACTGTAGGCAACATGGTTCTCACTGGTGATACGTTCCAACACCTCCGGTCTTGGGAGATCGAAGCAGTTAAAAAAAAAAATGCCAGTACAGAACACCAGACGGACACAGACGCCGTCATATTACGAATGATACGTAATATATATGAGAGATTTTTTTAATGCTGATGTTTCACGACCTTGCCTCCAGCGAACGTTATGATGCAACAGTTGCTTCTTCCAGTGAGATGGTATGCTTGATCTTGCGGACCTTCATGACAGTAGAGGGGAAACCCGTGATGGCACTGTTCAAGGCGCCAATACTCTCGCTGCTGGGTGTATTAATATTACTTCAATACGCGGACGAAATTGCAATGGTAGGAAGTTTGTGAAGATATTTCACGGTGCGTATTAACTGAAATCACTCTGGCTGTATTCTCTGGAACGCAGAGAAGAGAGGCATATCATTATTTACATTTGGGAATGCGAGAGGGCCTGGGCCTCAGCACAAACCCTCAAAGAAATAAGCACGACGGGCATGGAAGACTGTGTGAAACACTGAGCCTAAACTCAGAAGGCGCGATTCCAAAAGATACCCAATGACTGTTCAACACTTTGCCCTCAGCCACGAGAAACACTGAGGGATGTACAGTGGAAAGGCTTAAGACGGACGTGGATAAGTATTTACATAGTGTACCAGACCCGCCAGGCTGTGATAGTTCCGTGAGCCTGCGGGCCTCGGTGTCCAACAGCTTGGTCGACCAGCGATCCATCTCGCCGGCTTGGACTCGGCCCAAGATATAGTAGGGTCGGACGACCTCCGAAGGCTCTTTCAGGTATCATACCATGTTGCATGGTAACATCGGCTGTCATACAGAAGGGTCTGGTCTAGAGAATCGCTGCTTACGAAGACGTGGAAATCGACTGAAATTAAAGGATTTGTTCAGATGTATATCGATGTATTGACGGGTGAGTGGATATGTGGTGGGTAAGATACAGTGTAGGTGGTAGGCCGCCACACAGGTGGTGTGGTGCTGCTGGCGCGTGTGATGGCAGACGATGACTTCGATTTGAACCAGCGAAAACGCTTCCTTCGGTCGTCCGTCCGTCCGTCCGGGTGTGTCTCTCACTAGCCCTGCTCGCTCGTGGCACTGGTCATCCTCGGCCACTTGTAACATCACGTTTTCTCTCAGACTCGCAGAATCGTACAGTCTACTTCAAGTGTCGCGCCTCCTCCGTCGTGCAGGAAGTACGGAGGACTGTGTCGCCTCTGGGAGCGTCTAGCATCTTTACCCATTTTAATCTGTCATTAAGTAGTTAAGAGTTAGACCCGCCAGGCTTCGACCCACGGGAGACATACAGACCAGCCGTGTGTGACGAGGGTGTTGTGTTACTGTTGTGAGGGAGTGAGTGAGGTGTTGTGTGTTTTGTGGTGAGGGTGGGTCGCCCCCCGTGGTGGTGGGTGGTGGGGATATTTAAGGTGTTGCGGGCCCGTCCAAGGCTCACTCCCCGCCGTCCGGCCGCTGCCGTCGCCCACTCCGTGTGTCCTGGTGCCGCCCCGCGGGCACCCACCCAGTGTGCCACTGGTGGTCGGCCACACAGCTCACGCACGCCACTCCTGACCCCGGCGCTCCTGCGGCCTAGGCCGGTAGTGTTGCGCCTCCCTGGCCCTCTGCCTGTCGCATGCTGTGCTGAGGTCTTCAAGGCTCGTGGGGAGGAAGCAAGCATACTGTTTTCTTCCGTCGAAAACTTGTGAGATCGACTGGTGGCTCATCTGACCCGGGCACTGCCGGCGGCTGTGAGGGTGGAGTGAGAGCAGTAGTTCTGTACCGCGGGAATGTGTGGCACCACATAACCAGTGTGAAGAGCACCCCCCCACCCTATTCTATCCCCGTTGGCAAATTATTACCGGACAGATTTTTGTGAGGATATATAATTTGTAGTGTTTCATAATCTGGCAGATAATCCCAGTCTCCAATTACCATACTTATATCGAAATCTGTGTTTTTGAGTGTTGATATAGTTCGCAACAATACGGATAGAAGAAGTTAGTAGAAAAAACTGAAGTGTAGGTAGTGTCAGAGTGTGGAGCCAGACACACCCTCCACCTCTGACTGGCTGACCCCTCGCAGGTCCTCGTAATCCCGCGGCAGAAACCTGCGTTGTGTTTGAGAGGAATAGCCTGCCTCACCCCTGCTGACGCCGGGAGTGTTAGTCCCTTAGTGTGTCGCTGATGTGTGGTGTGGGAGGGAAGCTCTGGTGAGAGGCCTGGGTGTGTGTAGTGTGCCGTGAGGCCTGGACGGGTATGGTCTAAGGCTGTTAATGAAGGGGCGTGTGGCCTAACCCCTCCTCAGCCGACCAGCCAGCCGCTCTAACAACAACAGGAGCAGCAGCAGCAGGAGGAGGATAATAACCAGCATCAGGACACTCAGCCACCATGGACATCATGTGGACCTACATGTAAGTCCGGCAGTAACCTCTTGTCGTGTAGGTGATAAATGTCCACGTTACTAACAAACGCCTGAAGAAGTACTTAATGTTGAACGTCTTTTCAAGGAAGAAACGCGTTGCTTTCTCACCGAAGCTATGACTCCTGTTGTTGTCATGCCTCGACCCGTCCTCTGAGAGGACCCGGTGTGCTATAGCGTTTATATTGTCCGCATTTTTATACGTACGTTACGACCTGGAAAGTCTGGACTGTCCAGTCATCGCCTCCTCTGGCACATGACGTGCCGATGTCTGATCGTCCTCGACCCCCGTCAAGGTCGGATGTGGCAACACCGAACTGGGCAGACCAGAGAGACGTATGTACTTACGTACGTCGCAGGTTTTGTACGGTCGTCACCGTCGCTTTGAGACGTCGTGAATCGAGCTCTTAACGACGTGGGAAGGAAGGACGACCAAGTCATGACCAGTCATCAGATCCTGGGAAGGATGAGCACGTCAGGTTCACTCAGGTTCATGTTCGCCCCTGCCAGTGTCCCTCATCATGTCTCTTCGTATATCTGTTCAGTCATTATAATGGTGAGGTGGCAGGTGGGCTGTTGGTGTTCCCATGTCGGAGTTGGGTGTCGGGAAATGTGGAGAAATGAGATTGTAATCTTTAGTTCATTTAATGAGAACGTCGAGGTTATTGCAGTGTCGTGTGCAAGCTGTTTTATCCTCAGTTCATGGTATTCCCCTATTCCTGGGGGTGGGAGGGAAGGATCACTACCCACCTACCTCCTACATAGTCGTAGAGGGCGACTGAGTGGGAGAGGAGCTCTGGCTGGAAATCCGACCCATCACCTCCTCCTGTATTATCGCTCTCTGAAAAGGGGAACAGAAGCGGGAACGATACGAGGCTTTTCCGCAGCGAAGATCCGGTGGTCTGTCGCTGACGCTGCCTGGCCGAGCTGGGAGAGGCGGTCACGTCTGAGAAAGAGATGGAGAAAAGAAATGGCTGGGGAAACATACAGGAGGAGAGTGTTAGGGTTAGTGAGTGATGGCACCAGGTCGTAGGGTACATGTAGAGGGGTCCCAACATGAGGTAGACTCTGGCTGTGGAGGCTGTGAACACTGTCCTAGACCCTGGCTGTGGAGGCTATGAACACTGTCCTAGACTATGGCCGTGGAGACTGTGAACACTATCCTGGACCCAGGAGAACATACCATGATATGTACATGTTAAGGACTAAGGGTGAGTGGGTGGGGCGATGGCGGAGGCGCCCTGGCAACGTTGCCACTATTGTAGGCAGGGCTAGCCCTCTGTTGTCACTTGGCAGGAGTGGGAGGGACGGTCTTACAACACTCTTCCCACACCTTCCCCCCGCCCTCACACACACACACACACACACGTGAGTGGTGTACGTATGTGACGTTAGATTAGTTTCTAACGTTTGAGGAAGGTGTTAGGGAGGTTTGTGGTTGGTGGATGTTGTGGATGCTCGACGTTGACGGCCGTAATGATGCTAGCTGGCGGTCGGTCGGTAGGCCTAAACCACAAGCGTTAGTCGACCAGCCAATCAGCCACTCCCTCACAATTATTACGAGTGAGCTCAGTGATTGTGGCGCTGGCTGTTGTGATTGTGGCGCTGGTTGTAGTGATTGGGGCGCCGGCTGTTGTGATTGTGGCGCTGGTTGTAGTGATTGGGGCGCCGGCTGTTGTGATTGTGGCGCGGGATGTTGTAGATATTTTACATATATATATACATATGATGAAAAAATGAGGAGGTATGATTCTCTCTCTCTCTCTCTCTCTCTCTCTCTCTCTCTCTCTCTCTCTCTCTCTCTATATATATATATATATATATATATATATATATATATATATATATATATATACATACGTCAATAAAGGAGATATTATTTGTGAAGTTTGTGGCCTTGCATTCTGGCACGTGTAAGAAGACGTGAGAATTAAGTTTAATCACCCACATACCGATCCTCTTGGCCTGATGTGAGCACCACATGAACTGGGCCAACTGAAGTATATAGAGTTAGGCAAAGTAGAAGTGAATTTTTAGGCAAGTTATCCAGGTGAGCTGAGATTCACGTACGCTGCGTAGACACCTGGGTATTGTCTGGGATTCGAGTGGTTATGGATATGTGTTTTGTAGACACGTACATATATCGCAGCCTTGCGTGTGCTCAAGGCTTCCTGCAGACCAAGGATGATAGCTTAATGCTCACTTGACACGGCTGGCGGGTCGCCCCCCACCACCACCACTGTAGGGGCCGTGAGGGTGTCAAGTGGCGTTTCCCGAGACGTGATCATCTGCTGCATGGCTCCTGGTCATGCCCGCTTGATGACCTCCATGGTGGAGGGAGGCTCGTCCCAGAGGGGGTGCTTGTGTGTAAAGTGTTGAGGACCGACATGGTCTTGGTATAGTTGACTGTTTCGTCCTACCGTCATGACTACCTCGCTGCTCTGGCCCAGGGCACTGTATCGCCGCGTGTCATACTGGCCAGCTCGTTATTCCCAGGACGTGCAACAGTTAGTGTTATGCACGACGCCGGAGAGGTGGTGGGTCTTGCTCGACACAGATGGAGGACCACTGCGTTAGTCATGGCAGCCCGTGACGTGTTTAATTAGATGACTGAGTTTTAAGTCACTTGAAGTTAATTCGTAATTCAAGACGCAGTGTGTGTTGTAACAAGGGAAGGAGGGAGGAGCGGGGTGGGGTTGGGTGGGAGCGGCCGGTCCGCCATGCCTGGAGGACCTCCTGCAGGATATTACGTCTCGGGCAGGAAGGTGGTGGCAGGAGGCGGCCTGGTGGTCAACAGCCATCAGGAACAGGTGAAGATGGGATGTCGTGACCGACTGAATTGGGGGGATATGTCATTGCGATGATCATTATGATGGGACAGACTTGATCCCAGATAAGCTCAGGTGTTCGGGAGTGATTGTCGTCGGTCAGTATTGGTGCTGGGGAAGTGGAAGTTGTTGGGTCGTGCAAGGGAGGAGGGGCAGACAGGTACTCACAAAGCCCTGGTGATGGGAAGAATTTGAGTCATATGCTGTTGAGGACCTTGGCTGTGCTGGGGTTCAACACGTCCCACATGTGAGGTGTGGATGTGATGTCTCGTTCTCGCGAGTCCAGATGGGTAGAAAATATGAGCCGTCGACATGCATGACAGACACACACAGTGGGAAATTAGGCCAACAAATACGACGATAGATGAGGATGCGAGACAGATAGATGGTTTGAAAAAGGACGAAAGTCTTATAAAGATGTTATGACCTCTTGGGACATATGGTTCTTGATGGGTGGTTGAGGGGCAGGATGATGTAGGGGAAGCAGGATGCGATGGAAGTAGACATGTAATAAGCGTTTTGTTGTTCACCACAGGTTCATAAGATGATGCCAGAGGAAGGAGGTTTGGGGGGGGGCGGGGGCAGGCACCGGGGAATCCCCCGTGTGTGTGTGTGTGTGTGTGTGTGTGTGTGTGATTACTATTTATGTGTTACGGGAAAAGGGTTTTGCACTCATGTTGGCCCACATCTTAACCTTGTATATGTTGTACCAAGTCTTTACCACCATCTTTGTATTGACACAGCCTGAACCAGGTGCCCAAATATCAACCAGCCTCGAGGTTGGGTATGGGCCGACTCCCACAGCCAGGATTCGAACCCATGCCGCTCCGACCTCGGGCTGGTCCGTTGTGGCTCATGGTCAGTGTGTGTGTGTGTGTAAGGAGGGAGAAGGGGTATGTGTAGTGACGTTATTTTCACTGAAATCAGGTTGGCTAGAGGTCACTGGTGATGACCATAATGTCACCGGAATTGTGGTTAGTAAGATTTTGCGTGTTCGTGTTCGTGTGGGTGTCGGGTGACAGGCCCGGTAGAGGCGCAGCCCAGGCCAGCTGGGGCGGTACACCCGCCCTCCCACTGGCCAGCTGGGGCGCTACACCCGCCCTCCCACTGGCCAGCTGGGGCGCTACACCCGCCCTCCCACTGGCCACGGGTGACACACGCACCATTGACTGACCCGCAGATGACGAGGCAACCCCACCAGGTTATAACTGGTAACTTTTCCGGGAATTGGGGCGATTTACCGGAGAAAAGAGAGAGAGAGAGAGAGAGAGAGAGAGAGAGAGAGAGAGAGAGAGAGAGAGAGAGAGAGAGAGAGAGTTGGTTACATGTAGCAGCCCACCTGGGGTCTGGAGACCGACCACTTGAGTGTTGTAGTCAGGTACAGGGCTTGAAATAGGACGTGGCAGTATTGTGTCAGCTGCTGCCTGAAGCGGCTATGGAAGGTTAATATTGAGACGTGGAATAATGAGGCAAGGGAAGGTTATCGTGAGGTTGCGTTCTCTCACTGCCTTGATGGGCAGACAGGGTAAACATCAACCCTTAATGTGTAACCAACACCATCATGAGGTTTGTGTCTTAGGTTAAGGTAAAGTGCGGAACACGGAATAATGAAAATCAGCAGATTCGGGCCGTCCGGGCCCTCATCTGCCTGGTTATTCGGAGGGGCACTACACCTTCCTCAGCATGATCGCCACACCCTCTCACCCTGGCCACCACATCCTCCCTCACCACCATCACTATTCCAACCGTACTACGAAATGATCCCTCACAGAACACCACTCCCTTCCTGGTCACCACACCCTAAACGGCGGATGGTATTGTTCAGTGGTATGACGATTCACCGCCATTTTTACTCTCCATACATCCAGTATTTTGCCGTCACAGCCTTCCCACTCCTCTGTGAAAATTTTTTCCTGAAAATGTTTCACCCCTGCGGCCAGCAGTTTGTATCCTGCTTAGGAAAATTGATTGAAATACTGACACCTGTATATGGAGGGGGAGGGGGGGTATGGATATCATCAGCGTCTGGCAACTTTCTCGCTGTGCCTGTAGACTGAGGACGGACGGAGAGACTGGAGCGCCTCATTATGATACAGATAACATGATTCTGGCAACTGTGTCTATCATCCATTACATAAGGTTGAAGTAAAATTAGCGATGGAAAAAATATTCTTATTCTTATTCTGTTAAGGGTGGTGTAGCGGGAGTTCTTACACTATGACAT